>NC_081772.1:17038010-17268010 GCF_963082965.1 Carassius carassius | reverse complement strand
ATTGTAACTGAAAATCATATTTATGTCAAAATTGTGAGTTGTTTGGGAACTAAATCCGCTGTAAAGAGTGATCTATTTAAGCCCACTGAAATGCTCGAGTGCAGACGATGCAGACACATCAATTTTAGGAAGAAAAAACAACAACAAAATAAATGAAAAAACAAACATTAAAATTACACAGATTAAATACAATAACTGATGCACTTTCAAATTCCCCGCTGCCGAAATGTTAACAGTTTTATTAAAATGCTACCATCCCTATGTGACGTCTGTTTTTATATTGTTTATCAACAGTAATGTTTGGATTAAGTAGACGAGTAGACAGACATGAATTTTTATTCATAACCGTACTGAAAAAAAGTAAATATTGTTAGCTGATGCTAACTGTCTAACAAGCTTGCTGGTGCTAAGTTGAGGTAATTTTTATAAATAATGTCCAAATATTTTTATTCAACCACCTATATATATATATATATATATATATATATATATATATATATATATATATATATATATATATATATATATATATATATATATATATATATATATATATATATATATATATATATATTACATCTGGGTAGAAAAGAAAGGATGTGATGTTCAGAACATGGTAACTACAGTAATTATCAAAGTGGGAAGAGATGCACCCTGTTTGGCCAGGGGTGTTTTTACACCACAGACAAGGTTTGAGAAGGAAAAAATCCAGGGGCGTAGCCATCTTTTCAGAAGTGAGGGGGACAGAAATTATATATATATATATATATATATATATATATAGGCTATATATGTAGGCTATATAACATTTGTTTAATCTATATAGCTTACCAATCAACAGTTTTTGAACAGTAATATTTTTTATGTTTTTAAAGAAGTATCTTCTGCTCACCAAGCCTGCATTTATTTGATCCAAAGTACAGCAAAAAACAGTAATATTGTGAAATATTTTTACATTTAAAATAACTTTTTTCCCTATTTGAATGTATTTTAAATTGTAATTTATTCCTGTGATCAAAGCTGTATTTTCAGCATCATTACTCCAGTCTTTAGTGTCACATCCTTCAGAAATCATTCTAATATGCTGATTTGCTGATTATCAATATTTAAAACATGACTATTTTTTTTCAGTATTCTTTGATGAATATAAGGATCCAAAAATTAGCATTTATGTGAAATAAAAAGCTTTTGCAACATTGTACACTATATAACATTCAAAAGCTTACAGTCAATATAATTTTTGTTTTTTGGAAAATAAATTATAGAAATGAACACTTCTGCTTAGCAAGGACTCTTTTGTGGGTTCGAGTCTCAGGCCGGCAACACCATGACTAAGGTTCTCTTGAGCAAGACACCGAACCCCCAACGGCTCCCCAGGCGCCGCAGCATAAATGATGCCCACTGCTCCGGGTGTGTGTTCTCGGTGTGTGTGTGTGTGTTCACTGCTGTGTGTGTGCACTTTGGATGGGTTAAATACGGAGCACGAATTCTGAGTATGGGTCATCATACTTGGCTGTATGTCACGTCACTTCACTTTAAATTGATCAAAAGTGATGATAAAGACATAATTTTCTATTTCAGATTATTCAAGATTTCTATTTCAAAATAAATGCTGTTCTTCTGAACTTTCTATTCATCAAAGAAACCTTATTTTTTTATTATTTCTGAAGGATTGTCTGACTGGAGTATTGATGCTTAAAATTCAGCTTTGAAATTTCAACAAATTACATTTTAAATAGGTTAGTAAAAATATTTCACAATTTTTCTGTTTTGCTGTACTTTGGATCAAATAAAAGCAGACTTGGTGAACAGAAGAGACTTCTTTAAAAAATATTAACAAGCTTACTGTTCAAAAACTGTTGACTGGTAGTGGATACAAAAGGCAACTTAAATGTTTCTCAAATTTCTAACTTTTAATTGGTTTAGAAATCTATAACTGCTGGACAATAACAAATAATAATGATTTGTTTATATACTACAAAATGTTTTTGTCAATTAGCACTGCATTGTTCATCCTTTATTTATCACCTGCTGAAGATGACTTGAAAAACCATATATTGTTGCAATCGTATGTTTAATGTCTACGTGTTTCCAAAAGTTTCTGGACTTTTTTTTTCTGTGTAAAATCTGCTTTCATACAGCGATAGCTGGACGCTTTTGCCCATATTAGGAAATTCTGCCTTATAATCATGTCATATATAGTCCTAACTGTGATGTTCTGTAAAACAACAAACTTTAAAAGACTTTGTTCTTACTGGTGAAAATCAGATGGTCATCTCTGTTTTCTCTCATGTACATCACAGTGTAAGCTTTCACAGTTAACATCACTCTCATCAGCGTAGTCCATATCAACAACAAAAATATATCTTGACTCCATATAGTGGTTATTTTGGAAAAAATCCCAGGTATTTTGAGCAGTAGGATTATTAAAAATATGTGCGAATATAAAATTTAATTAAGAAGCTTATATATAAAATTTCAGTACTTTTTTACTTAAGTACATAAAAAAATCGAGTACTTTTGTACTTTCACTTGAGTAAAATTGAAAAAGGAGTACTTTTACTCTTACTGGAGTAATATTTTATTATATGTATCTGTACTTTTACTCAAGTACTTGATTTGTGTACTTCGTCCACCACTGTATAGAATACAGTGAAAAGTTTTAGAGACATAAAGCTTAAGTCATCAGTCATTGGAAAGCTGAGTCAGCTATCATTTGTCTAGAAGACAAACTATCATTGGGACTGAAGACAAAGGCAGTTGACCTTTTTGTATCTGCATATATATACAGTATATATATATATATACATATATATATATATATGTGTGTGTGTGTGTGTGTGTGTGTGTGTGTGTGTGTGTGTGTGTGTGTGGGTCAGGTTTTGCCTAGACTGTGAGGTCCAAATGATTCCAAATAAGCAGTTAATGAAGATCGGCTACAAAACCTGACCAGACAAAGGTTCTTGCAAGGAAAAAAGCTGGATACAGTTTAATGAAAATCTAAAAATGCAAAAAGGTTTATATGAAGGTCAAGAGTATGAGAAAGAAAATGCCATTGGATATTTGTGAGGAGTGGGGCAGGGTCGAGGGACGTGGGAACGAGGAGCGAGGCCGGTGGAGTGATTGGGATATGAGCGACACCTGCGACCCACCACCGGTCTCGAGTCCCAAGGAGGCGATGGAAGGATATAAAACTGGAGCGACGACAGAAAAAGGACGAGAGAGGACCAGGCCTGGGTTTTATTTTATGTTTTGGTTATTATTTGTGCGCATCAGTCGTCTGTGAGGGGCTGATGCGCTGTTTTGTGTTTGTGATGTGGAGGGGCGGCTGTCATCCGTGAGGGAGCGGAGGAGTCGGCGCCATTCGCCAGGGGGCCGGAGCCTGCTGCCTCCGTGAAGGTATCCGGAGGAGCAGGGAACGGGAGACTCCTGCCGGCTGCCCAAAACCGGAGGAGCCGTTGCCGTCCACCGGGCGGCGGAGGAGTGTCGTGCCGTCCGCCGAGGGCCGTCCAGTGCCACCGCCAGGCACCGTGGAGGAGATCACCCAGCTGGTGGAGGGCCGAGCAGCAGTGCGTCTGGGAACCGGAATTTTTATTTTTATTTTTTTTCTCTCTCCCCTCTCTCGTCTCTGTTGCTCCTTCCATCTCCTTTTCTCTCGCCTCGTCTGTCCTACCCCCAGGTTCCCGCAGGTCCCCGTGAGCAGTCCCCCCCGGAGGGAGGGGGGGGGGGGTAGAGCGCAGTCTCAGGAGCACCCCCCCGGCCTGCGAGGGGTGATGGGGGTATGTGACGAGTGGGGCGGGGCCGAGGGACGTGGGAACGAGGAGCGAGGCCGGTGGAGTGATTGGGAAATGAGCAACACCTGCGACCCACCTCCGGTCTCGAGTCCCACAGAGGAGATGGAAGGATATAAAACTGGAGCGACGACAGTGAAGGATGAGAGAGGACCAGGCCTGGGCTTTATTTTATGTTTTGGTTTTTATTTGTGCGCATCAGTCGTCCGTGAGGGGCTGATGCGCTGTTTTGTGTTTGTTTTGATTATTAAAGTTTCATTTTGATTGTCCGCCGGTTCCCGCCTCCTTCTTCCCGATGATTATGGAGTTTTTGTTATTACAATATTGTTAGTATAAAAACAATAGAAGTCAATGGAAAGTCCAAACCCTTGAAAAACAAATGTGTGTGTGACACTCACCTCTGCCAGTCGTGAATGCTTGTGGCTGACCTCAGTCTTGTTCACAGGTGTGAGCTGCTGAAGTGTACTCCGGTTATTGGTTAATGCCCTGGTCAGCCTGGCAAACTTGGTCCATCCTGCAATAAAGATCAACAAAATGGTGTATCCGCAACAGGAAACAATCCTTTGTCTCCTCTCTACATTTCTATACTTTACTCACAAACACAATTTTCCACACAACTAGTAGCGCTGCTGGTATCATGCTCCTCAGCCAAAAAGCCCACGCTGATTTCCACTGAGGCTCCTTCAAATGCTGACGCCAGTGAAAACTGTTCTTCCCCATCCCTTCCTTCCAAAAAACTCACATATTTTTGTGTAACCATGTCCCATTTCTAAAGTCTTTTCTTCTCTTGCCTTTTCGTTTTTTAAAACAGAAACTGTTATGAACCCTTGGGGGCACTTCACAAAAGCATATTATTTCTTTATGACTTTAAAATGAAAGCATTATGACATGGTGGAGACTTGAAGGAAGATGTTGCGTCCAACAGGGAGCCTTGTTTTGAAGTCATTGCTTTCTCATTAATAAAGACTGAAGGGAAGTTTTTCTTTTGATCTCAATAACCCTAAAATCATTTGGGTCAGTTGAGTCCTACAAAGGAGGATCTTCCCCAAATGACTGTACAAAGTGTATGTGTGCCAATGTGAATACCTTTTTTTCCCCGTTAATCTCATCTCATCCATTTTTTGTTGTTGTTTTTACCTTCAGGATTGACTGTTTTTAAAAGCTTACAGGGTGGGAAAAGAGTAAAAAAAAAAAAAAAGAGTGGCTCTCCCATTTAAGTCACATCTCATGAATGTTTAAACACAACAATACAGTACCAGAGTAAGTCTGAACACATTGGTGAGTCTTGGAGCCACTCTCTCTTATTACAATAGGGACATAGAGGGGAAGTCTTTCTGCATGGCCACATGAACAATGAACTCAGTGAAGGGATAAGGAGGGGAAATCAGCCGTGTGCACTTATTGGTAGGATGTATGAAAATAGCACACTAGTCTGTTGAAACCCATACAGCGAGGGACAGCTATAAGTCAGGAAGGCCAACTGGCTTACATTTAAGTTAAAGGAACTTTCTCGGATTACTACAAAGTTAAACTCAATCAATAGAAGTAAGACATTTATGGCATAATGTAAAACTGTTAAAATTGCAATTTAAAGGCCTTTTAGGGTTTATAGCATTATGATGTAATGTTAACAAGTTGTAAAATTGGATATACTGTAAATTAAAATATGTATATATGTTTAAACATTTAAAATAAGCTTAACATATGGTTTATGTCTTTTTAGATATTATAGTGTTACGTTGTCACAAAAAAATTGTAATATTGAATAATATTGAATTGTAATATTGAATTGAATATTCTTGTAAGGTGTTTAGCAGACATATATGTTACTGTTGTTAATGTGGATTTAGACAAACACTGAAAATGCAGAAATACAAAATATGACAGTGAAAAAGAAATACTGAAAAAAATGAACTGTGTCACAGACAGAAGGAAGAAAAGGAGAAAAAAACAATGCATGGTTCAGGCCATCTGGCTGTCTTAGGGCAAAGTCACAATGCTGCACAGGCCCCCTAAGGCATCTTCCAGATATAGTTCTTCTAGAGGGGAAAACAATGCTAGGTAGACGTGTTGAGCAGCCATAAGGCAAATCCTCAGAGAAATCTCAGTTTGGCCATTGCAGCCTCATAGAACCCTATCAGACTTAAGCTACAATGGAGCATACCTGTATGTTTGCCCAAATGCACCACATCTGGCAGAATATTAGCAAACAAGGTCTGCAAGACTGCAACGGCTATACAGACTGCAGCAATGAAGGAAACACAGATTAAGGCGAGATTTCATTAAGAATCACATCCACTGAGAACAGTGTTTATTTGCACATGCTATTTGCATTGTTTTGCCGCTCAATTCACTAAAGGAATTATCCAAATAAGGTAATGATACAAATGAACAGACAAATTCTGAATGAAACCTTGTTTGGGGAAAATTTTCTTTGGATTGCTGACCATGGAGAATGCAGCAGACTGCTATGTTGTGGCACACTTTCTTCTGGGATTGTGCAGTATTGCTCCACTACTGTGATCCAACCATGATTCGAGCCTGACATATGAATAAAGAGTCAGAACTAATTTTTTGAAGTAGTTTATTGAAACTTTAGACAAAATCTTTTCTGAAACTGCAATTTGTTTCAAGTGCTGATATTTATATGGCCAAAAAAGTATGATGAAATTATTTTAATTATGCTATTGAAATTATACTTTTACAGCTATTCTGCCTAATGCCTGCTTTCTGCTGGCATTAATGGTTCATCTCCCTGTTATTTTACCCTCTGCAGCTCTGAACCTAGTAGATGATTACTCATAAACACATATTCTTCCGTTTTGAGGGCTGCTAACTACATTCCCTTGAACTTTTACTGGCTACCTCTCAATTTACCCAGGTGTCAATGCCAGATTCCTAAAGAGGTCCCCTCCGATGAGCTGATAATCCTCTCCAGGTAACTATCAGATGCATACAGAAAGATCTGGAAGGATCTCAGAGGGTTTCACTGTTGCCATGGAGCCCATAATCATTGCTCGTTTTTCTTCCCTATTTGCTATTATATAAAGTTTGTGCCCCTCTGGGTGAGCCACCACCAATGTGATCATGGTTTAAATGTATGCACAGATCCTTTAAATTCTTGGGATGAATGCAGTCTATACAAAGTAACCCTGCGTGCATTGCATGCACTGATGCCTAACGGTGCTTTATTATTTCTATGCAGATGCTTTGCATATTTCATTAAACCACCAGTGCAGAGCAGAGCATTACCGACAGGAGCACTATTCCAGTGTGATTTTGAGACTGCATACATGGAAACGTACATGAATACACACACACACACGTTTGTTTTTGTGAAAAGTGGGGACATCCCACAGGCGTAATGGTTTTTATACTGTACAAACTGTATATTCTATCGCCCTACACCAACCCTCCACCTAACCCTAACCCTCAAAGGAAACTTTGTGCATTTTTACTTTCTCAAAAAACCCCTTTCTGTATGATTTATAAGCGTTTTGAAAAATGGGGACATGGGTTATGTCCTCATAAGTCACCCTCTCCTTGTAATAACATATCATACCGTGTCATACCCATGTCATTTTACAAAGTTGCTTCCTGATATGTCACAAAAACATGCACACACACACGCACACACACACACATACTGTACTCTTGCTTTTAGCTCTATCCTCTCCCCAGGGGCAGCAGTCACATGGAATGAAGCTCTAGGGAAGATCTCGATTATACAACTAATTACAAAATACCTGTAATGCAAATAACAATAAAAGCTTCACTAGATATGCACAATGCATGTAATTAAAAAACAATAAACCAAAGCCTGAATTAAAAGGAACAGTTCAATCAAAACTGTTTGATAAAAAACAGTAATATGAAATATTATTACAATTTAAAATAAATTTGTCTATATTAAAATATTTTAAAATGTAATTCATTCACGTAATGGGAAAACTGAATTTGCAGCAACCATTATTCCAGTCTTCAGTGTTACATGATCCTTCAGAAATTATTTTAATATTCCATTTTGGTGTTCAAGAAACATTTCGTATTACAATCAATGTTAAAAACAGTTATGCTGCTAAATGTGTGTGGAAAATGTGATTGAATATCACATTTAGAATACAGAATTTTTTATTATATTATATTATATATTTTTCATAAACCCATGGTTTAAAAAGCCAGAGCCTTACGTGATACTGACTTTTCAACCATAAACGAAACAGCTCACTTACAACATCTTAAATGGAGCAGCAGAGGCTGTATAGCCCATCACTCTCATTCCAGAACGGTCATCAATCATATCGTTATTTAAACATTCCACTCCCACTACTAGAGGAACCATATACAGGACATGTTTATATGTATTGTTTATACTGTATTGCCAATACAGCTGATGTTGCTGTTCAAAGCCCTTGATGCAGGCTTTCCATACCTGATGCTGCACTCTCTCATCAGTAAATGTGCATGAGCTATTCATGAAGCAATACTGAATACACACCTGGTGAGTGACGTTTAACAAATGCCCCTTTAGAACAACAGATCTCATATTTACCTAACAACAAACTGAAGCGGCGTGCAAAGCTATGAATAATCTGATTGTGCTGTTAATATTTATTAGTGCATCGAGGGTCAAAAGCGGCATTGATTAACATTTTAATAAGGGCAAATAGTCCTTCATTTACAAAGTAATCATTGTAGGTGATTTGAATGCCTGATAGATGCTTAATAAAATTTGTGGGTCGGTGTGGTGATAAACAGCTTTTATTCTCAACACGGGCAATACTAAGGCTCATCTATGCCAAAGTAAATAAGAGTGCAGTCACCCGTGATGCATAATTTTCTATATTCATAAATATTTTTAAAAAGCTATATGGATATGTATAGCCAGTATAATTTCCATTGCACAAAATGTTCTTTATTGTGGGAGAAGGTACTTGAAATGATTATCAAAACTTTTAGTTCTTTTAAGAACTGTTCAGCGTTTGCTACCATAACTGTCACTAAATGCAGAATGGTTCAATTTCAGCACTGCCTGTTCATTGGATGGTCTTTTCATCTAATAGGCTGTTTATCTGTTTCAGAGTGATACTCGCTGAACTCACTTCCTGTCGCTCTGTACACACCCACTGACAAGAGTCTCAGTTGGGCACAGGTGCCCTGCCACAAAGTGACAGCAGCTGCCATCAAGTATCTGAAGGGAAATATTTATATGTGTGTGTGTGTGTGTGTGTGTGTGCGCGCGTGTGTTTAAAGAGCTCCTGTGTGGGCTAGGATCACTGTCAAAGGACAAGTGCTTCAGTTTAGCAGTGGCAAAAGCTGAAAAGGAAAATAGCCACTGTTTTATATGAGATTGAGAGAGAGAAAAGCAGAAAGAGTGAGTAAATGGTGAGAAAAGTTGGGTCTGACAATGCCCATCCATCACAGATACACATCTAGCCTATTCAAGGAACCTCTATGACTGACTGCAGTGCTAGCCATAAGCAGCACTCTCCAACATAAAGTGACAGCTTGTCACTCTCATTATACTACCATGTACTATTGTGCCAAGCTGCATGCAACACACAAATATCCCCAGTTAAAACATACCCAGTTGACCTCATTTCAATATTTTTTTGTGGTTCTCCAGTGAAAATAACTAAACATCCTTAAAGGGGGGGTACAATGGTGTTTCGTGTATTCAGAGTTGTTCACAGTGTTAAAGAGATGGATTCTCATGCTAAACATGGCCAAAGTTTTAAAAAATAATTTCGAAGAATGACTTAGAATTTCTGTGCCGAGAATCTTACTTCCGGGTTGGTACAAGTTTCGGCTGTTTTTTTTTCGATCGTGGATTTAATACCGTAGACGATAGTGGAACTTCTTATATGAGCATTTCTCCCGGAAAAGCGCGCCTGCGCACACACATTGACCAGAGGAGAGCGAGACCGCGCACATCAACGCACTTCAAAATAGGATAGGATTTGTTCAAGAATGCCTCCAAATAAGTGCATTTTTGGATGTGAGGGAAAGTTTACCGTGTTCAGCTTCCCAAAGAACCCAGCGTTACATGAACAGTGGATGCAGTTTGTTTTTCCGGGGCAGCAACGGAGTGTATCAATGCCTTTGTGTGCTCTGGTCATTTGAGTGACGAATGTTTTATAAACAAGGCCCAAGTTGACGCTGGATTTGCACATCGTTTGATATTAAAACATAGAGCCGTCCCTGTGATAAAAGACCCCATTCATGTAAGTACAACTGCATCAGATTTCTGTCTTTTGTTGGAAATCAGCACATAAGTGAATATATGTTAATGGAAACAACACGAAACATCAGTATTATAGCTCCGCTCAAGGCACGCCGGAACTCGGCTTTTTCCGGAAAGAATCGGAAAGCTGTATTTTTATTTTATAAATATGATAAAACCAGAGGTGGGTAGAGTACCCAAAAACTGTACTCAAGTAAAAGTAAAAGTACTTCTAGAAATATTTACTCAAGTAAAAGTAAAAGTACTAGTCTTGAATAGTTACTTGAGTAAGAGTAAAAGAGTATCGGATAAAAAATCTACTCAAGTAGTTAGTTACTAGTTACTTTGGGTCATATATACTGAGCCTATTTTTATTTAGATATATAGATAAAATGTATGTAATGTATGTGTGTGTGTATAAATGTATATATTTCATCAGCCTTTACTCCAATTTATGTAATTTATTATAAAACCCTGTCTGTTTACTTAAGTAACAAATATAGGTGTCATGCCATAACATTTTTAATACGACTGACTTTATATTAAATGTGAATTTAACATTGAAAGTTAATGTGATATAAATATTGCTACTAATCTTTCATTGTTCAGAAAGAGAGCAAATAACATTTACATTATTAAAGATCATTTTCACTGACAGTCTAGATTTCAATCACTCTCAGAAACTCCCATTAAATTCACTGAAACTGTTAACACTGTGAAATCAATATCTTAATTAAAGATTTGTACACACATCTGCACTTTGTTGTTTCTGACGAGAGAATTCGCCAGAAAGAAGTATTCAGCCAGTGAGCGAGTGAAGGAAGCACCGGCATTTTAGCGATGACTCATCGGAACACCTCTGATTGGCCAATGCTTTAATAAGCTCAAAAGAATCATGTGTGATTGGTTATAATGCGCAGTGCTGTAAAAACACATCTATCTCTGGCTCAGCGCCAGCAAACAATCACAGATCTGAATTTAGCAGCTGGACTTGCTGAACGTATTCGCACCGGTGTGATTGTATTAAAATTAATAAAATCTTAATCGGCTATTTTGTCTTTTGGAAGCTGCATTCAACTTGACTCCCCTCTGTTATAAGCCACACACGTACAACAAACTAATGTCAGAGGTATCTTGTACTGTAATCGAATGTAGCCCAAGTTATTACCTGTTAAACAGTAGACAGCACACGCGGTGTTCATCTAATAAGGATCTCCATCGCTAGCAAATAATAGCCTTTGCAGATTTGCTTTCAATTCAGTGCAGTTCCAGCCACGTTTTCAACGCTGCTGATGTTAAACGTTACAACTCCGAGTGAACCGCTTCAGTCGCTTCAGTGCGGCAGGGAACTGAACGACTCATTCAAACTGATTCATGAACCAATTCACTCGTTTGCCAATTGGTTTGATCAAGCCTTTGAACAGCCTTTTGAATTGACTCAAAAGAATGAATCATTCGCGAATGGGCATCGCTCATTGCCCAGAGAAAAGTAGACGGCGCGTTTGGAATAAACTGAAGCATTTATAACATTTATTGCATTAAGATAAAGTAACGAGAGGAGCGTCGCCCATAGTAACGAAGTAAAAGTACAGATTTTTCCAAACAATTTACTCAAGTAAGAGTATAAAGTACCCATCTTTAAATATACTCTGAAAAGTATTAGTTACCCCAAATAATTACTCAAGTAAATGTAACGAAGTAAATGTAACTCGTTACTACCCACCTCTGGATAATACTAAAGACCTTTTGGATATATGAAGCATGCAGTACTACTCTATAGGTACTCAAGATTAACATGAGATAAGGTGAAACTCTGTATGTTCTGTACCCTTTAAAATAAGATTTAAATCTGCAAAATAAGACATTTTCTCTTTATATTGTGTAAGATATTAAAGACTTTTAAATGTAAACCTCACTTTATTTTGTTATGTGTATATTAAATAAAATTATATTATATATTATTATATAGTTGGAAACATAACAAGAGTCAAAATATTACTTCACAGGCATATTTAAAAAAGTCAAAATGTTAGGTATTGACCTTGTTTTAAGAAACAAGATAATTTTTACTGGAATTTTTACTTGAAAACATATGAAAGACAGATTTAATAAAAATGAAGTTAAGGACATTTAAATGTAAACCTCACTAAATTGTTAGATATATACCTAAAAAAAGTAAAAGTAAATCAGATTTGGAAAAATATACTTAATTTAATACACACACACACATACATATATATATATATATATATATATATATATATATATATATATATATATATATATATATATATTAGGGGTGTAACGGTACATGTATTCGTACCGGACCGTTTTGGTACAGGGCTTTCAGTACGGTGCACCTGTGTACCGAATGACCGAATGCAATATTTTGTTTGCGGAACATATACATTTTCGTGTTTCCAAACGAACATATTAAGTGGCGGAAGTCTCCGCGTTCAGTGCATATCCCGCCCTGCAGCTAAACTCGAGAGGTTGAAGATCTGAATGTGAGAACTTGTCATATTAATAATTGTATTTGTAAGTTAAAATTTACACTCATGGCTCTCACACACAGACAATGATCAAAACACCCGTGTTTTGAATTGGAAGTTGTAGATTAATAGTCACAAATGTGTAGAATGACATTCACACAAAGAAAATGACATACACACATGTTTACGACATATTTACTTTTGCACTTTACTTCAGCAGGGTTTCCGCGGGGCATTAAAAAGCATTAAAAGTCCTTAAATGGATTTTGCAAAAATTAAGGCCTTAAAAGGCATTAAAAAGCATTAAATTTGATTCCTACAGGCATTAAATTTTTTTATAGTTTTGAAGAGAATTTTATATCAATTTCTTTGAATATAGCCTTCATAATTAATAATTTTATTTGCTTTCGGTTTGGTAATTGGTTTCGGCCGGAGCAAAATTGCCGTGATACGGAGGTGACGCGGGCGGCGGGCATTTTGTACAGCGGTGGACGAGGTCTGAGGAAAAATGGGAAAGTGCAAATTCCAACTGAAGTGGCTGGAAAACGAAAATTTCAAGACATGGTTGCAGCCTGTTAGTGGTAAAAATGATGAAGGATTTTGCGGTGTTTGCAGAAAAGCATTTAAGTTGGGGACAATGGGAATTGGCGCCGTGAAATCCCATATGCAGTGTGACGGCAACAAATCCGCGGTAAGAGCAAAACAGCAAACTACTATGTCTAGTTACTTTGGCGTGACCGACAAATCTACAAGTAATAACGTTACGACGACAACTGATGCTGTCACCACCGTTTGTGGAGCAGCTAACATTACCATAGCAAAATCGAGCGACATTCGATCAACGTTTGGCTCGAATGCGACTTTGCAGGCGGAGGTGCTCTGGTGTCTGAACACAGCTGTCCATCTTCTCCGAGAGGCTTCTCCGTAAACAAGGAAGTAGAGACATGCAACATAAAAGAAGAAACTGTTGAGGCCCAGAGACTTGTCTGTGACCAAGTGCATGCTTTAGGGGGGGTTCTCAAAGTGTCCCTCACAAAGGAACTACTGCATTCTGTAGCCTCAGCCAGGACCAGATACAGGATCTACCTTGATGAGGAGAGGAGGAAGAGAGAGGGTGCCATGCGTGGACTAAAGAGAAAAGCTTTGGAAGATGAGTTGGAAGAACTGAAAAAGAAAAAGGGGGTGTCGACGGTCATGTGCGCCAGCCTTCAGAAGGACGCCGATCAACTAGCTGAGCAGGCCGAAAACAAATCGAAAACGCTCATGGCTGAAATGATAACAAAATCTAATACTCTAAGGAGGAGATTCAAGGAAAAGTGCTGTGAATTGAAAAATGTTGAGTCAGAGTTGGAACTAAAATCGACTGAATTAAGGCACATGCCTTAATAAACTTATTTACACAGTAAATGAATGTGCAATTTCTATAGCTCTTGCTTACATGTATGTACTTTGAATACATAAAGTTCCAGCATTTAAAAAGTTGAGCTTATTGAAGAGCTGTTTTTGTGATGATAAAATTATAAATACAATAATTCTATTTTTGCTAATTTTGAAATATCTCCAAATAATTTGACAATTAATTAAGCTGCCTCCTGAGCCATTTCTAATTCAGTTCTGAGTTATATAATTTCATGATTGCATCATCATCAAACTGGATGGTTGCAATTAATAATTTGCGACATGTCTATTTAAAATAAAACGATTATATCCGTATATAAAATATCCGTGTTAAGTCATGGGTCGTGTATGGCATTAAAAAGGCATTAAATTTAATTTGAAGATACCTGCAGAAACCCTGCTCAGTTTCGCTGCACAACGTCAAGTCGGCACTTACAACCTCTCAGATCTGGAAGTACAAGTTCAAATCCTAGCGCTCTGACTTTTGCTACTCTTTTTGCGGTATTCTGTTGCAAAATTCACTTGTGCACTTGTATATGCTGATGTGAGAGAGCAGAGCTGGGGGCGGGGCTTTGGTGCGAATGAGAACATTTTATTGGTCGATGCCCGACCAATGAACAACGCCAATTGTTTTCACTGAATATCCTTAGCTTTGACAGGATTTTAAGACACTGCATTCATTTTGCCATTCAGGTATTATCTAGTAGACAAATGCAACATATTGCAACATAATGCAACATATTTTATATGTATATCCCACTGCATATTGCAGAGTAAACTCGCTGTACTTTGCTTTGCTTTGATCTCACCGGCACGCGGTCACGTGGTTCATGGAGCTATCAATAGTACTAAACTAAACGTTTTGTCAATATGCTTGAAATGTATTAATTGGGACAGACAGTAGTTTCATTATATTTGCAGCGATTTCTAGTAATTTGTAACACTTAAAGTGCATTGATTATGCATGGATAACTACGTTGACTAATGACTTGCGTTACAATAGCATTTTATACTGGAAAATGTAACAGCATTATGTTCTCATACTCCTCCTTAGCAGTTAAATGTGACTAAACAATTAAGTGTAACTTTTAACCAATAAAATAACTGTACTACATGTTAACTCAGTCCTGTTTAGTTAATTTAAAGAGATCATGGTACTAAATATTATGCGCAATAATTATGATCCATGAATGACCATTTGAAATATAACATTTTCTAATATGGTTATTATTTATACTACAATAACTGTAGTATTTAGGTTTAAATTCCAGTGCAAAGAGGCACGCTTTAAATTAGAGGCATTTGGTGGCCAGAAAGATAATATTCATATGCAATTCCATTGCTTAAACACTAGATGGCCTTGTTGATGTTTAATAAATACATGTATTTAGCTCTACTAGTTGCTCAAAACAGTATTTCTGGTCATAAGTGGTTATTTTTTAGGTTTTGCTGTTTAATGTACATTTAGACATTATTAAACACTCGATTTTTATTTTTAAAAAAATTATAATAATAATGTTGCATTTAAAAAGATTCATTACTGACAAGAAAATTAGGGATTTAACCCAATGAAGATGTTAAATTATTTTTACAAAACATAAAAATAATAAAAACAGCATTATATTGCAACTCTGGTACAGTGATATGCAGTGGGATATACATATAAAATATGTTGCATTATTTGTCTACCAGATAATACCTGAATGGCAAAATGAATGCAGTGTCTTAAAATCCTGTCAAAGCTAAGGATATTCAGTGAAAACAATTGGCGTTGTTCATTGGTCGGGCATCGACCAATAAAATGTTCTCATTCGCACCAAAGCCCCGCCCCCAGCTCTGCTCTCTCACATCTGCATATACAAGTGCACAAGTGAGTTTTGCAACAGAATACCGCAAAAAGAGTAGCAAAAGTCAGAGCGCTAGGATTTGAACTTGTACTTCCAGATCTGAGAGGTTGTAAGTGCCGACTTGACGTTGTGCAGCGAAACTGAAGTAAAGTGCAAAAGTAAATATGTCGTAAACATGTGTGTATGTCATTTTCTTTGTGTGAATGTCATTCTACACATTTGTAACTATTAATCTACAACTTCCAATTCAAAACACAGGTGTTTTGATCATTGTCTGTGTGTGCAAATTGAAAGATTCAACTCTTCACATCAGAGCCATGAGTGTAAATTTTAACTTACAAATACAAATATTAATATGACAAGTTCTCAGATTCAGATCTTCAACCTCTCGAGTTTTGCTACTGATTTACCTTTATAGGTGACACTCTGGCTGCGTGGCGTGAGCGTGGCGTTTCTGCTGCGTGTCAGTTAAGTGACGACTGCTTCGCGTTCTCTGTGTCTATACACACCAGAATCGTGCCTGACGCGGCGCTGGCGCGCTGCTGCTACTGTAGGTGACATAGAGGGAGGGCGCCGACAGACCAGGATCTTGTCTTCACGACAATAACATCTATACTTCATGTTGAGCATAAATATGTTAAAGGACACCGTCAACAGTATTGACGGCACAATAGACTATGTTTGACAGGTGCAATATGCCAGTGTGTCACCGGCCTAAGGTTTTCAAAAGGCATCACGCGAGTGTGAACATCACTACAACTAGGAAAAAAACGATTGTAATTCATACGCAGCTCCCGTCGGCATTTAAACAGACCTTTGCTCTTAATTCCGATCGGTCCAACGCAATAACGAAATCTGAGCAGGTCTAAAAACTGAAACTGTTGATGCTGCACTTTACACTTTGGAAAAGTTATATACAAAGTTATATAAATCTGGGTGTTATATTAGACAGCAATTTGTGTTTTGAAAATCATATTTCCAATGTTACAAAAACCGCATTCTTCCATTTTAGAAACATTGCCAAGCTACGAAACATGTTATCTGTTTCTGATGCAGAAAAGCTAGTTCATGCATTCATCACCTCTAGACTGGACTATTGTAATGCACTTCTAGGTGGTTGTCCTGCTTCGTCAGTGTTGCCAGATTGGAAATGTCCAAGTATCGTACCAGAAGTTCAAAATTATCGTATTTGGAAGAAAATTATCGTACACGAGTCAAAAATGTTATTTATCTATTCTAAACCAACAACATTTTGACACGACCTGCAAATTACCACAATAGATAAGGCGTATTGTTGGACGGAAGCAGTGAGACAAAATACTATCCCATTATTTTCAGTGACTGTCTGCGTCGCAGCGCATATTAAATCATATTAAAATTATTTTTAACACTTGCTTTGTCACGTCCAGTGAAGAAGGAATTTAGCTGTTTCTGCGTGGTGCAGTTAACTCCACATCTGAGCCGCTGTTATCGGAATCCTGCGTGTTGCCAGATGTTGAAGAAGTTCTTGCTGTCTTGGACCGCAACTAGGCTTTAAAGCAGGGCACTCTCCTGCATTCTTAACACACCCTCGGGTGCACACGAACGCATTTAGTGTCTGTAATGAGCCAATTTCGTGTATGAGTAAAGAAGCCCTATAACTGCAACTACCATCATTTAAATTTTCATAAAATTCTGAAATTATCGTACATTACGGGATTTTTTTCATTATTGATCGTACATCGTACAGGGGTAAAAATTATCGTACAAATACGATAATTATCGTACGTCTGGCAACACTGTGCTTCGTCAATAAACAAGCTACAGGTAGTCCAAAATGCAGCGGCTAGAGTCCTTACCAGGTCAAGAAAATATGATCATATTACCCCAATTTTACAGTCTCTGCACTGGCTACCTATTAAGTTCTGTATCAGTTACAAATTATCATTACTTACCTATAAGGCCCTAAATGGTTTAGCTCATGCATACCTAACTAGCCTTCTACCAAGCTACAACCCATCACGCACCCTAAGGTCACAAAACTTCGGACTTTTGGTAGTTCCTAGGATAGCAAAGTCCACTAAAGGAGGTAGAGCTTTTTCACATTTGGCTCCCAAACTCTGGAATAGCCTTCCTGATAATGTTCGGGGTTCAGACACACTCTCTCTGTTTAAATCTAGATTAAAAATGCATCTCTTTCGCCAAGCATTCGAATAATGTATCTCTCAAATTGTGAGTGTAGTTGCATCTGATCAAATGTGCATTTTTATTCATTAGCTTGGGTTAAACTAATTTTACTTTGTTGGAACAGCAGCTATGCTAATGATGTCTCTATTTTGTTTCTATGTTTTGCCACAGGATTTACACAAGCTCCAGTCTGGATCCAGAACACCTGAGAAGAGATGATGCTGACCCTCAGAGGACCCCAGATGATGCTAACCCTGAATCAACAAACAGAACTAACAAATATTGCTACAAGTGTGACTGCATCATATAATAATTATTAATTAATAATATTAATAATGTTCATTGTCTAGCTGACTACGTCTTGTATTAATTTTTTCTAAAAATCCTGACAGTCACTACCATAAGCTACTACTAAATATTGTAGAAACATAATTTTCTGTAAAGTTGCTTTGTAATGATTTGTATTGTAAAAAGCGCTATACAAATAAACTTGAATTGAAAACTTGAATTGAATATTTTTTTTTTTAAATATGAGCAGGCCTACAAGCTGGGATTGGTAATGCTGCACTGTAATCATAGTTATTTATTTATATTTCTCATTATATTTTATTATAAGATATTGGTTTGAGACTGAGAGTATTTTATTTAGTGGAGAACTTTGCAGAAATATTTTATTTCTTATTCTTTTTTATTGTATATATATTTTATTAAAAAGTATTTAAAAAAGTGTAAACAAATTCTTAAAAAAAAGTTTATAGTAATAAACAACCTGCAGTTTAATGTTTGCATTTCTTACCGTTACTGTACCGAAAATGAACCGAACCGTGACTTTAAAACCAAGGTACGTACCGAACCATGATTTTTGCGTACCGTTACACCCCTAATATATATATATATATTCCCTGAAACATAAGAGTCAAAATATTAGTTCCCAGGTACAGAACATTCCCAGTTAAAGAATTTTTTACTGCACAATAAAAGAAAAACAGATAAAAAATAATTTTATTATAAATATTGCAAGGTCTAACAAATCTCCTTTTTCATCCAGATTGCATTTCCTATGCAACCATTTGACAAATGTGTTACATCATTTGTTTGCTTTTCCAATAGAAAGTCATATTTACATAAAAAAAAATGCATTGTTAAATAAAGTGTGTGTGTGTGTGTGTGTGTGTGTGTGTGTGTGTGTGTGTGTGTGTGTGTGTGTGTGTGTGTTAATGCAATCTCTACCACAAGGCTGAAAAAAGCAACACTCAAAATAAGATTTAGAGTTCTTACCTCTGGTGGTCTCATCTTCAATGGGCTGCTTGAAGACAGTGATGTCCTTAAAAGTGCAGAGGAACAGGACCACCTTATCGTTCTCATTCCTGATGGGGGCTACCTGCATGTAGAGCCACACAGGGGTTCCTGACAGCACCGGATGAACACAATGAGAGAGGAGAGAGGGTAAGATGAAAGGAAAGTATGAAAAGTATGTGAAGAGAAGTGAATTGAGGGTTTAAAAGAAGTCATGACAAGGAAGTTAAAAGACATGGATCACAATGATGAGAATGGTGAGGGAAAGTGAAAGTGACAGAGAGGTCGAATGGAAGGGTAGGAGAAGAATAAATGATGATGTGATTATTGTGGTGAATGAAGATTGCAGGAGAAAGACAGGAATTGAGAAAAAGGAGGGAGACAGGAAGATCACTGAGACCAAGGTTCTCGGTTCACCTGTATGAGAAATATACTGTGTATCCCTTGTGCCTAATGGGTCATTACATTTGAGTTTAACAGGTCAGCTTTATCTTAAAGAAGCAACATGGGGAGATTCATCTGGTCTCACTTTATTTTAGGGTCCAATTCTCACTATTAACTAACCATTAACTATGACTTTTGCCTCAATTAACCCCTTATTTGCTGCTTATTAATAGTTTATAAGGTAGTTGTTAAGTTTAGGGTATTGGGTAGGATTATGAATGTCATGCATTATATGTACTTTATAAGCACTAATAAACAGCCAATATGTTAATAATAGACATGCTAATAAGCATGTAGTTATTAATGTGAATTGGACCCTATACTAAAGTGTTTCCATTTATCTTTATAGTAGCTGCATTAGAACAATTCAAGAGTGGAGAGGATGCAATTGTGGCCAAAATGCAAGATGCCTTGAGGTGTAAATGATCAAATAACTCAGCAAAGATGTGAAGTTTTTAGGGATGGGCATGAGTATCCAATGATTGTTCATGATCATAAATTTCGTGACTGTTTACAGAATCTGGGTAAGGAGGGTAAGGAGATGAGAGCACACACACACACAGACACAACTCGACAGCTAAACCAAGCGTAACTGAATGGAACAGAACACGGGTTCTTCAGACTCCTTAAAATAACTGATTTAACTTGTAACAGCGAATTGTCACAATGTTGCATCTTAGCAGTAATTAATGTCAGACTCATTAAAAATGGACATATATAAAAATTATCTTTAAGCATGTGCAAAATTTGTCTAATTGTGTCAAAAATCGTACAGTGTGCACCCAGCTTTATGTCAAGCAACCTGTGGTGAAAATAGAAAATGAACCACAGGCAAGCAGCGCTAAAATATAACGCGATCCAACAACCAAACTTACTCATGACAAACAGAAACATTACATCAGATATTAAGTACCTACACAATTGAGAGTACTTGAGTAGACTAAACAACTTAAATGCCCAAATCTATTTCAAGTGGGACACTTTTTTCACAGAAGTGAGGAGAATGTGTTTAGAGGAACGTAGTGCCTCTTTTGCCACCCTTTAGCTCATTGAGTTAAATAAAATCAGACACTTTCTGCTGGCTGTTTTGACGTTCATGCTGTGTTTGCAAATGAAGTAGATTAGATGTATTGTCTGAATTTTTTATGTAACATCCAGACACACTTTTCATTGAACATATGTGCTGTTTGATACAGTGCCTGTATGTAAAAGAAGAAAGTTCAAAATAAACAATAAAGTGGGTTCTATATGTTTTTATCACTTTTATGTTGATTAACATTATAATCACACGAACAGAGTTTTTACTGCTATAAAAACATATTTGTGAGCATTGGTGGAACAGAATGTGTCAGAATAAACATGTGTCATCATTTTAATCTGGCCAGCTGTGAAATAGACCCTAGTCCGGGCAGTGCCATATTTCATATATCAACTTTTGACAGGAATGAAAAAGAGGGTGTGATGACTGAAACTAAGGTGTGTTCAATGAATCGTACTGTTGTTTAATAACATATTGATTGTTCACTGATTAAATGTCTGGGAAGAAAATACTAAAAATCAGTAGACAAAAAATTGACAAAAATAGTTTTTAAAAAGTTCAAAAACTCCACAAAATATATATATTTTTAAGTTCAAAATTACATGGCTAGGACCTTTATACAGTGTGTGCCATTGTAAAGACTAAGTCTATCCGCCACAGCCTAAAACATTGTAGCCAGACAAAAATTTTTTTACATGTCAGACACAATCGGTTTGGGCAGTCCTGCTTGTAGTCGAGACAACTTAAAGTGTTTTCACTGAGATCCTACAGTAGTAATAAAAGTCACATAAGAGGAGGAGGTGCCTCCACATCGCTGTGATTGGCTGATTATGCTGTCATATATATATATGAAGGAATTTTCATTCTTTTCAGGAACTCGGCTTCCTACATCGACACAATTGCATCTCTGTATTTTCCCTTTTCCACTAGAAACAGCAGGCAAAGTGAAAGAATTGTAGCTGGGAATACTCACTGTTCTTCTTATAGAGCAGCACTTCAAAGCAATTGGACTCATAGTTATCAAAGGTCTGTCTGACTTTGTCTATTGTCTTCTTGTCTGTCAGCTCGCCGTACATGAAACTGCCAGGGGGACAGAGAGACAAAGGATGGAAAGTTGAAAAAAGGTTATGAGAGTGAGAGAAGTGGGTGGGAAATGGAGAAAACAGGTGATGAAAATGAGCAAGACAAAGAGAGCAGAAAAAGAGAGTTAGGGGAGTGTGCACACCTGTGTGCCACACACATCCAGCAAACTCTACCTTGTCTTTCACTGTCAGTTAATTCACAGAGTGTGCACAAGGGCTGGTGGCTGATGACACGGGCTGTCAGATACTGCAGCCGCTCTATTGAACATGTGGAGGCTGGACAAACAGTAGATGCCGAGCCTCACTTCCGACATGTTCTACCCTTAAGGTTATGTAAAAGGAAGGAAACATTCAATTTGAAACAGTTCAGGAAAGCAGCAAAAGACAAGGTATTCTTGTGTGTTTAGTGCCTGAAGTTCTCTTAAATGTTTGCAAATAAGGTGGCACCACTGGGGTTCAAAAGTCTAAGACCACATAGAAAATCTGGCAGTCAAATTATAGCCTGGAAAAATAAAAAATGTTTTCTTTTTTTGGCAGGGGGGAGGGGGGGGACGAATACAACATTTATGATTCTGCCATATTTTTTTAATTAAGTAAATCTGTGACAATGATCATTTCAACATCTCCTAAGTTCATGCTGGAAGAAATACAGAAAAATCAGAAACTCATGTTCATTTTCTAATTCAGTTTTTCACTTGTTTGGCTGATTATATAAAATTTGGAATAAAATGTGCATAGAAAAAAAGCCAAATTGAAGTATTACGAGTGGTTTCCGACTTTTGGATAATACAATTTAATAATGATAACAAACAAGTCAGAAAATTCTTTAAATTAACATTTTACAAAATATTTAAATAAAAAATGAAAGACGAAAATGTTCAATAAACAATGACAAAGCTGTAGATATTGGAATTGACAAAGAAGACTTAAGATGTGGAATGAAAATGCGTGGTGTATCATTTCATGAAGTACATTTTCATGAATTTTACTTTTTGAATTTCATGACAATATTACAATGTGAATGTGGTAAATTGTATTCTATTTTTTTACTTTAGCTTTTTACTTCATCTCCATCCTTTCCAATCATGTTATAATCAAAATGAAGTTTATGTGTTTGAGTTTTCAAACTTTCTCTTTCTCTAACTTTCTCATCTGTTGTCCGTTTCTTTCTTAAGTGGACACAGGAGGACAAGGCTCTACACGTGAGTCCTGTAATGTAGAGTTTATAGCAAATAACTACAATCAAGACTGGGTGACTTTGAAACCTCTGTGGCATTGTGCTGAATCCCCAGTTTCGTTTTAAAGATTTTACTTGTTTTGAATCCTGTTACCACTTCAGCTTCCAAAAAAAACAAAAATATATAGGTAATTATGGTGCATTTGAGTTTTGTGACCCTAAGCTACTCAGAGATTTTTTGTATCAAATCCTCAACCGTATTGCTTAAGCTGACAAAGGCTTGTGCCAGTTCTACCTCTAAAATTCCCCTTGAATCCTGAGTCAATCTGGAGTCATATCACAGTCTGTAGGCAGATCCATATAACTGCATGGAGGCAGAGCCAAAATCGCTGCAGTTGGTATTTCTATTTCTACTCTGATGATTGGCACTTTACTGAGCATATTTAGCACTAACAAGGTGTTCGGTGATGGCTCAGGAGAAATGTGCTCTCGGAGTGACTAAATAGTACTCGCAGATGGCTCAACACAGCTGAACTGATGTGAGAAGTGTGTTGAAGTGATGTGAGAAGTGTGTTTTAGCACCATTAACTCAAGCACTTCTGCCCCTAACACTTCACCAAAATCATTAGCGAAACATCCACAATTGTCTGATGAGTGAAACTAGCAGGAGTAGCGGTCAGTTCTCACTTGACAAAGACAAATAATAATAATAATAATAATAATAATAATAATAATAAATGATCAAATTCTGTCCTTTCTCTACTTCATATTCTGCATTGCATCAGTTTAATAGATTCAGCTCCTGCTATCCGAGCATTATCCCTCTGGAAAAGTTTCTGAGGCTTCATTTTCATATCCAAAATAATGTAATTCTGTAAAAACACATAATTTAGTTAGATGCACACTAATGCATTTTTGGATCCTGCATGCCTTAGCCTGAAAAGTTGCAAATATAAATTTGAACCACATCACTGTCTGTCCTTGACTACTGAATACAGACAGGCTATAAATAGACAGGTGGGAGAGCCACTTACCTGCAGGTGCTGCTCTTCTGCATGACCTCTGCCCTGTGGTAACCAGACAGCTTGCAGAATCCGTCATTACTGTAAACTATAGGCCATTCAACGATTTGCGCATTCCCCAACAAGAAACTTGTCTCTGCAATCAAATATAAGAGGTAGGACGGGAACATATTAATGTGCATAAATAACTAATTATTACGGTATATTTAGTGTTCGTATTATCGTCAGGCACATCAGTTTAGTCAAACTTGTATTTGTCACGTGTTTGGCTGTAGTAAGGAATTGCATAACAAAGGAAACATAGGAATTCATCTGAATAGAAATCTCACAGGAAACATGTAGAGAAACAACCAAACATAAAATGTAAAATTAGACGGACAGGGACTAGAATGGAACTAAGGATGTTTAGAAAACAAAGTCAATCTGAGGAGGGAGGGTGGGGGCTCTGTAGGGGGACGTGGAGCAGGTGAGAGGAGAACCAAAACAAGTAAAATACAACCCGAATTCCGGAAAAGTTGGGACGTTTTTTAAATTTTAATAGAATGAAAACTAAAGGAATTTCAAATCACATGAGCCAATATTTTATTCACAATAGAAAATAGATAACGTAGCAAATGTTTAAACTGAGAAATTTTACACTTTTATCCACTTAATTAGCTCATTTAAAATTTAATGCCTGCTACAGGTCTCAAAAAAGTTGGCACGGGGGCAACAAATGGCTAAAAAAGCAAGCAGTTTTGAAAAGATTCAGCTGGGAGAACATCTAGTGATTAATTAAGTTAATTGATATCAGGTCTGTAACATGATTAGCTATAAAAGCTTTGTCTTAGAGAAGCAGAGTCTCTCAGAAGTAAAGATGGGCAGAGGCTCTCCAATCTGTGAAAGACTGCGTAAAAAAATAGTGGAAAACTTTAAAAACAATGTTCCTCAACGTCAAATTGCAAAGGCTTTGCAAATCTCATCATCTACAGTGCATAACATCATCAAAAGATACAGAGAAACTGGAGAAATCTCTGTGATTAATGGACAAGGCCGGAGACCTTTATTGGATGCCCGTGGTCTTCGGGCTCTCAGACGACACTGCATCACTCATCGGCATGATTGTGTCAATGACATTACTAAATGGGCCCAGGAATACTTTCAGAAACCACTGTCGGTAAACACAATCCGCCGTGCCATCAGCAGATGCCAACTAAAGCTCTATCATGCAAAAAGGAAGCCATATGTGAACATGGTCCAGAAGCGCCGTCGTGTCCTGTGGGCCAAGGCTCATTTAAAATGGACTATTTCAAAGTGGAATAGTGTTTTATGGTCAGACGAGTCCAAATTTGACATTCTTGTTGGAAATCACGGACGCCGTGTCCTCCGGGCTAAAGAGGAGGGAGACCTTCCAGCATGTTATCAGCGTTCAGTTCAAAAGCCAGCATCTCTGATGGTATGGGGGTGCATAAGTGCATACGGTATGGGCAGCTTGCATGTTTTGGAAGGCTCTGTGAATGCTGAAAGGGTATATAAAGGTTTTAGAGCAACATATGCTTCCCTCCAAACAACGTCTATTTCAGGGAAGGCCTTGTGTATTTCAGCAGGACAATGCAAAACCACATACTGCAGCTATAACAACAGCATGGCTTCGTCGTAGAAGAGTCCGGGTGCTAACCTGGCCTGCCTGCAGTCCAGATCTTTCACCTATAGAGAACATTTGGCGCATCATTAAACGAAAAATACGTCAAAGACGACCACAAACTCTTCAGCAGCTGGAAATCTATATAAGGCAAGAATGGGACCAAATTCCAACATCAAAACTCCAGCAACTCATAGCCTCAATGCCCAGACGTCTTCAAACTGTTTTGAAAAGAAAAGAAGATGCTACACCATGGTAAACATGCCCCGTCCCAACTATTTTGAGACCTGTAGCAGAAATCAAAATAGAAATGAGCTCATTTTGTGCATAAAATTGTAAACTTTCTCAGTTTAAACATTTGCTATGTTATCTATGTTCTATTGTGAATAAAATATTGGCTCATGTGATTTGAAAGTCTTTTAGTTTTCATTTTATTAAAATTTAAAAAACGTCCCAACTTTTCCGGAATTCGGGTTGTAATAAGTCCATGGGGGAGTGGAGGATAGAAGGAGCCAGGATCAGGAGGAGCCAGGTGTTGGTCCGGAGACCAGCCAGGACCAGGCCCCAGGGAGAATATGTATATATATGCATCTTATTTTATTTATCAAAAATAGACTTAGTGCACCAACTACAAAGCAACATGTGGTTGTTAAATCTGAAAACTAACTATTTGACAAATAAAATTTTTAAACTACATTTGTAGTTTTTGTAGTAATGTGACTGCACACTAAAATAATAAAATAAATAATAATACAAAATAAAACTGCATTTACACTTGGCAGTGTAAATAGTAGTAGAGGATGCATTGTGATCAGATCTCAGTGTAAGATAAAGACAATCCAGCTATCATGTCTGCATTCGCAGGCTGATGTCACGCAAAACCCTGCCCCCTTTCTTCCGAACTGTCAAAAGACATCCAATCGGTCCAAGAGAAAGATCCGATTGTTTATCCAGATAGAGAAGTCACTTGATGTTGCCAAGTGTAAACACGCCATGTCCTGATTGAAATATGATCCGATCTAAATGATTTGATAACTGTGATGTAAACGTAGCCTTATTCTATTCATCTGAGATGACCAGACACATTTTTTCCGAAGGTTAAACACTTCCCTTTAAATGGCAATTTGTTGAGAAGAAAAAAGGCTTGCGTTTCAAGCCCTAATTTGTACTCCATTTGTGGAAACTGCTGCAGTTCATTCTTTTATTTGTCACAATGAATTGCAATGCAGTCTTGGCATCAATGTAACTGATGCACGGTGGTCTAGCCATAGCAGGTGGGTTAAAGACCTGAACATTGTTCCTGTGAGACTGTGCCATTAAAAAGACTAAGTCATCCTCTCTAGTCTTCATTAGTGTTTTAGTGAGGCAAAAAGACAACTGACTTCACCCTCCCAATGCAGGTATAAAAATAGACAGGCAAAGAGAACATTACAGCACCGGAAAACAAATCAAAGCACAAATTGTTACAGAAATGTCTGTGACAATACAAATCCTTACACACATAAAGGCAACCACCACAAACAGAAACATCTTTGCTCACACACACACAAGGTTTTTATAATGCGGCAGAGCTACAGTTCTCTCTGGACACATGCAGTCCTCCCCTGAGGAGAGAGAGAGAACGTGGCATTTGACACAGCCATTAAAAAAAGGTGGCCACTTCTCTCCTTCATTGAATAGTCTCCATTATCTCTCCTCCTCCTCCCCTTGCAGTTTGCCTCTGCAGGACCAGTTTAAAAGAGAAGCGTAAAGGATAAAGTAAAGTGCTGTCCCCTTCAGGAAGGAGAGCTGAGACTCATTAGAGTGATCTCCATGCCATGGCTCCTTCCCTCAGACCAGGGGCCAATTGTGAGGAAGTGCTCCCTGAGGATGCAAAAGAATGAGATCCTGTTTGGAGAACGGGACTCGGTGATGTGATAATCATGTAATGCTCTGTCACTGATGATATATCGCATTTTCAGCCAAGACAGCACGTTCACACTAATAAAGTCTCTGCCAAGAAGTGAAGCATTAATAACTAATACGGAAACGGAGCTCAGGCGAGTGGAGCAGGACCATGTACAGTCACATCCACAGCATAACCAATGCTGGAAAGTCTATGTGAGGAATGAATGGTGTTGCAATGAAAGTCATTGTAGTTTATATGTTTTTAATTACTTTTTCTATTGATTTTATTTTATTTAGTTCTATTTCTTTTATTTATTTATTTACTTTAGTTTTCATTCACATGTTTTGATGGAGCCCCTAAGGGGACATGGTGATGAAAGAAAAGAAATAAATCATATTTCCTTGCTTTTGTGCAAATAATTATAGTTAATGAAAATAAAACAAAATCTATTTTAAAAAAAATGTTACTTGAAATAACTGAAATAAAATAGAAAAAATACAAAATATAAAAATAAAGAAGTTTCTCAATGACACTAAAATAATACTGGTTCACAAAAGCATAACATTTATTATAAATCAAAAACTAAACATTCATTTGTGGCCATTTTTATTTTATTTTATTTACAGTTTGCCATGAATTTTATTAATTTAATTTCATTTCTGTTTTTCGCAGTAATATTTTTGTTTCAGTTAACTATAAGAACGCTAATTGCAATAATGAAGTGAAAAATACAAATAATTATAGGAGTCATATTATGCCCCTTTTTTTTTTTACAATATGGAATATAAGTCTCTGTTGTCCCTGTAATGTGTCTGTGAAGTTTCAGCTCAAAATACTCCACCAATCATTTATTTTTTGAGTGAAAGCAGAAACATTCTGTTTTTCGGGGCTGTCTCTTTAAATGCAAATGAGGTGCTGCTACCCGCCCCCTTTTCCAGAATAGAGCTGTGCCATGACAGCTCATACCTGCTAAAAACATCTGTTTTGGTTCACATTATCATGTTTATAACACTGAAATCATGCGTTTTAAAGCCATATTAGTTTTAACTTCTGATATATGTTTTTCTAAGTGCACACATACAGAAAGCGGTGGTCACAGCATGTGAGTACTAAACTAAGTTCTCATTCACACACAAGTTTACGTTAAAAACGCACATGAGTTACAAAAACAGTCGGTTATGTCTGTTAAGGTAAACTGCAGGGAAATAAATTGCATGTTTATTTTAGATCTGTGTGGCAGCAACAAAATACAGTAAATAAATCAATAAATCCACTGCTCTCTTGTCTCCTCTGAGCCTGGGACTCAGTGTGTGGTGAACAGTGTTCTGTGCTCGGCTGTGCAGCCAAAGGCATAACAGTTAGTATGTTTTGCTCAAACTTTCACCATGGCATCAGAACTGGTAAACCGTTGTCGCTTGCGAAATCTAAATAATGGTGCAATGGGTGGAAGCTTACAGATTAAGGGGCGGTAATATTATAATGAGATCCCTTTACCACGTCATCAAGGGAACGAAATCTGAGCGGCTTGTTTTCTCAGAAGCTTGCAGAAAAAGGCTTACCAAAACAAAGTTACTGGGTTAATCTTTTTTCACATTTCCTTAGTTGGTTGATGCACCAGGGACCTGATTACAGCACTTCAAAATATTCAAAAATCTCTTTTGTGAACTATACCTTATATATATATATCAAAGCCAAAGTAAAGTTATGCAATACACAGAGCACAGATCCACCTCAAGGCAAAAAGAGCATCCATTTCACAGGGCATAAGAGGACACAGCTGTTTTGTCTGGCTGCATGTAAAATCAATGGAATACTGAGACTAGAAAGACTTTAATCTTTATAATCTCACTTGAGGCAAATTAACAATAAGGCTTACATGTGTCTCTCTTGAATTAGTCTTGTTGTTTTAAAGAGCAGCTTAAGTCAGCTGATACAGACTTTAAACAGCCCAAGTGGTTATAACACATACATTGATCACACTTCCAGAGCCATGTGAAGCCTAAAGCATTCCGTCAGCACTTTATGTTTATTATGGGATGCTGCCGAAAGCTTATCATAAAAATTGTGAATAAGAGGCATATTGACAGCGATGAAAGACTTAGTGATGTGCGTGCCAACCCCACATGGGAGGCCAATAGAAAGCTGCTAGGCCGCTCTCCTCAATTCCACAGCAGTGTGTTTACTGAAAAAAAAACATCTCACATTAGCACTCACATGGCCTCCTTTACATATATACACATTATTTTCTTCCACCTTTACATGCCCACTTACACAAACCCGTGAAATATCATGTATATATATATATATATATATATATATATATATATATATATATATACAGTACAGACCAAAAGTTTGGACACACCTTCTCATTCAAAGAGTTTTCTTTATTTTCATGACTATGAAAATTGTAGATTCATTGAAGGCATCAAAACAATGAATTAACACATGTGGAATTCTATATGGAATTATATACATAACAAAAAAGTGTGAAACAACTGAAAATATGTCATATTGTAGGTTCTTCAAAGTAGCCACCTTTTGCTTTGATTACTGCTTTGCACACTCTTGGCATTCTCTTGATGAGCTTCAAGAGGTAGTCACCTGAAATGGTCTTCCAACAGTCTTGAAGGAGTTCCTCGAGAGATGCTTAGCACTTGTTGGCCCTTTTGCCTTCTGTCTGCGGTCCAGCTTAAAGTTTTAAGCTCTTGGTCACAAAAAGCTGCAACAAGGACCAAGTCCTGATCTTATGCCACACGTCAAACATCTGACCAGGCAAGACTAAAATAATGTTGACAATCAATAAACCTCAGTGTGTGAAAAGATAGTCATCACACAATGAAACAGCAATAGCATAAGGTCAGCAAAACCTGAAACAATACACTATTCACACAATTATTCATGCTGCACTGCATGATGGGAGCTAGCAAGTCAGCAACATTGTTCAATATAAATCTGTTTGTTCTGAAGACTCTCTCAAGACTAGTAGCGACAACATTCCAGGATAAATATTATTGTTTATAATTCTTAGCAATGCAGTGTTCCAACAAGAGAAACAGGCTATGAATCAGAATTTTTTTTTTTTTTTTTAAAGGTTGACAAAAGAGGGAAGTAGATTTACAAATTGCTCTGATGTCTATGCAGAAGAGTCTCTGTTGTCCGAGAATTTGTGACTTTTTCTCTGGCTCCATCGCCTCTCGCTGTCTTTCTTTATCTCTCTATAATTATCTGTTCAATTACAGTTTGACACTTTGTATGTGTCAGCATTTGACTCCATTACTTCCAGCAAGAGGAGAGATGTCCATGGCATATGCATTGGGAAACAACCACTGCCAATCTCCGGCCGAAGGTCCTGCTTTAAACAAACAGCTTTGAGGATAGCTGTCGATTCAATCCCAAGCGCACAGTTAAGGCTCAGACAGGGGCAGACCAACTTGAGATTTCCTGAGGCCTAACATGCCACCTTTAATAAAACACTTTTGTACAAACTGCCTAGGTTTGCCTAAGATTTATTTTTTTAATTTATACTTTTATTCAGCAAAGATGCATATAATGTATCAAAACTGACAGTAAAGACATTTCTATCATGACAATTTTGGAAGATTTTAGCATGGTAATGAACATGACAGTGTTAATGTATTTAGTCTTGGCGGAATAGATCTGCTACGCTGCTGTTGCTGCTGGTGCTGTAGGTTATTGCTGTTCTTGTAGATTATTGTTGCTGCCACTGCAAAGCAAAAACAGGAACTTGGTACTGCCAATACAGTACATATGCTGATACGGTGCTGTGTGTATTTAAGACATACTGCTGCTGCACAAGTAGCATATACAGTATAATAACCCATAGCAGATCTATACAGGTGGAGTGTTTCAGAGGAACTCTGAAAGCATGCTGGTAAATGATCTAGTACAGGTTCCTCAATAGGTGGCCCGTGGGACACATTCGGCCCATGAGAGAAAAAAATTTGCCAGCACTCATTTCAAATAATGTTGCCATGGTAACTTAAGCGTAAGCACATCACTGGTGTGTAAATTCAAACGCAGCATCAGACAGTGTTTGACAGTGAAAACATGGCATGTGTGTGGCATGTGCAATAATAAGAGCAAACATTTTGGTCATAATGTAGTCAGTGGCCCTTGGCTTGGTATTGTTGGCCGAATTTGGCCCTCTGTGAAAATGAACTGAGGACCATGCTCTTGTGAACGCTAACCAGCCATTTAAATGAAAAGCAGTGAGCTCATTGGCTGCCTTTCCAACATGAACCAATCAGCTTGTGCCAAGTAGTTTAACGCTGTGAAAATCATCAATTTGTGTCAATAATCCATCAGCTTGTGCCATCTAGAGTATCATGACAGAACTTGGCATTTATAGGAAAGGTAAATTCTATGTTGGTTACTGAAAAAAAAAAACTTTTTTAGTTTCCACAGAATTATAATATTGATAATAATAGTAAACATTTCTTGAACAACAAATCAGCATATTAGAATGATTTCTGAAGGATCATGTGACTCTGAAGACTGGAATAATTGGAGATGAAAATTCAGCTTTGTCATCACAGGATTAAATATAATTTTTAAATATATTCACATAGAAAACAGTTATTTTTAAATTGCAATTATATTTTAAAATATTACATTATTATTATATTTTACTTTATATTTGACCAAATAATTGCAATCTTGGTGATAAAAAAAAAGACAATTTGGAATGGTAGTGTAGATAGTCAGAGGCACTGTTCTTTTTCCTTGACTTTTAAAAGTTTAATGCTATATATTTGAATAGGACATGACTGCAAATGAGTTTGAGTCACATGGAGTATTTTATAGTAGTTTTATGATGCTTTTTGGCCTTTTGGGATCTCAATAGATCTAGTCCCCATCTATTTGTACTTGGTATATTCTAAAGGGTTTCCACAAATATCATTTTGTGCCCCCCCCCCCCCCCCCCCCCATGGAAGAAAGTTTGGAATGGCATTATGTTTGTTTTTACTTTTGCTTTAAACTTTTTCCGTTTTAGTTGTTCGCTAATTCATTATAGACTCCAACAGTAATAAAGATGAGAGAAAGCAAAACAAAACAGTTAAACTTAAGAGAGCTGGTAGTGGATTTTAATACAGCTACCATCCAGGATGGAAAAACAGAGATGGTACAGACCCACAAATACATGGAAATCAATCAAACAGCAGACTGGACTGCATTGACAACACAGCAATGCTAGCAGAAAGACCAGAGATGTCTGTACTTTCTGAGGGGGCTGTCAGAGAGATTCTACCAATCTTCTGGGCTAGAAAAAAGATGGTGGAGCAACTGGAGTCTGTAATAAATAAATCCACAAGTAAACACTCCCTTCAGCAGATCTGGTGCCATTAGGAGGTACAAAGTGTCTGTCATGCTCTCATCTGCATGTTACTCCTGGTGGTCACTGCAACGAGAAGTTATGAAATTGAACAAGCACAAACATTCTTCTATTTTTGGATCCATTAACATAATGCATCATCAATGTATTTGATGCTATTGCATGGTATGTGTCCCTTTCACTGTCTGCGTGGAACTATGTTGGTGCACCTGCTTCTCTGTGAAAGAATGACTACAGGGGAAGTGGAAGAAGAAACAGATCCTATTAAGATAAACCTATATTTACATGGAGTACACCTTAGTAAGTTCCTTAGTGCCTGTGATCTTGGTGAAAACGATTTTCTGTTGGCCATTACAGATCCTAAGCATGTAAGAAAAACCGACTATTTCCAGTACAGATACACATCAGATAGTGATTCCCTATAGTGAACACCAAACACAACAAGCTCTCTGTTCTCGTAAACTGTGGTTAATGTTAGATAACACTTTCATTACATCTGTGACTTTCTAATCTGCATTCATATCTCCTCACATGCTTTTTTTAATTATCTTTTTTCTCTGGCACTAGTCTTATGATCTCCTTACTGGTGTTTTTGTACCATTGTGATGTTCGGTTTTCTCAAAAGTTTCATTTTACCACAGAAACTCTACTTTATCAATTCTTCTAGCTTCCTTTTAATAGTTTATTGCTAAATTATTAGTTTGTACTCAGTCTCATTTATTTTATTCCTCTTTTTAACTGTATTTTAAACTCCCTTTGCTGTGGGTGTATATTTCTCTGTTTGAGAGTATGTGTAGCGTGCCTGTACACCTTACAATGTGACGAGCAGTACAAAAGAACAAGCTGAGGGTAGCCAGTGGCAGCTCAGGTGAGTCATGGTACATTGCATAAACCCCAAACGCAAATTAACAGTTCTAAGGATGTAAAAGAATGAGAATAAATGTATAAGAATGGAAGAAAATGTATGGTACTACATACTGAAAACAACAACAATGATAAAAAATAATAACAACATATAAAAAAATAGTATATAATAAACTAAATATAAATTTTAAATAATAATAATAAACACTGGAACCATCACATACTGTATATATGCACTTTATATACATGCAAGTTATCCTCAGAACCGTCAGCCTTCAATGCTAGAACAGTATAGCTGTCCTCAATATCAAAAAGTGTTGTTGAAATCATTTAATTTCTCAAATCAGTGAGAACCATGCTGTCACTGGTTAGTCAAAAATCAAGCTGACTACAACAAGCTTCTCCAACACACTAAAACTCAGCACAGTTGGGGGAAATATGCACTGCTTTTGCTGTTCAAATAATGATATGTACAGGTAAAAAGCTTTATGAAATTTGACTTTGTTTACCCCCCAGCTGTGTGTCTCAAACAAACTGCTGTTCGCAAACAAAGGAGAAGACCTTCAGGGAGGACTTGGGTTGTAAATGAAGGACAGAGACACAAAGCCTCAGAAACACCTACATAATTTCAACAGCAGCATTCGAGAAAGGGTTCATTATTTTGAGGTGGAGATGCTGTGTATGGTGATATAAGAGGTATATGAAAAAAAAATTGCTTGAGCAATTTAAAATCTTTTTAGACTTGATCATTTTTGGCTATTACATAATTGACAATAATTCTGAGTTTTGATAGCTTGGCTTATTATACCACATTTAACTTTCCTGCCAAGGGGTGTTTAGGGTTTCAACGAAAAAGACGATGGTGTTTCTTTTGTTGTTGTTTTTTTTCTTCATTATATAATATATATATATATATATATATATATATATATATATATATATATATATATATATATATATATATATTATACCTTACTAACTTCATAAAGACAACATAAAAGACCTCAACTACACATCCATTATTTACCACCTGCACATTATTGGCTATTTTTAGCTGCTTAATCAGATTGTAAATAATTTTCAGCTCCACAATTCCAAAACGTTTCACAAGGAGAATTTTGGTATGCTCATCATCCATATACTGTATTATCTATCCTTCACTCCTAAATTTAAATTTGTACTACCGTCAGCATGGAGCCTCAGTTGGAGCTGACAGCACATTGGCAGCACATCAGCACAGGCTTTAGATACATTTTTAAATGTACCTAAGTGAAATCGTTGGAAGGAAGACACTAACCTTGCCTTTTAATTACATGCAACTTCTCATTTTTTGACTTGTGCCTTGTACTGATGGCTGTAAATGTGTTCATTCATCCAGATGTAAATGCATGCACTTGAAAAAATCAGTTATTTAAAAAGCCTATGACAAGAAAACAAATGTAAATTTAAATGCAAGAATCCTTTTTTCGCAAAAGATGCAAGCTCTGCGTCAGATTTAGCAAATAGTGTGTGGGAGATCTGGAGACCCTCTGAGGTCAGAGAGCTGCCCACGGCAAACGTCAGGGCATGGTATTATGAGCTGAGAGAGCACCACATTAAAACCCACACAGTTCGTTAGAAAAAACTGTCTGGTCTCAGTGTATACAAAAATACCCAAATCTGTGTCTCCAACTTTTAAGTATGTGTATTTATTTGAAACAGAGTTAAGAGATATTAATAGCTTTTGATGCAGTAATCATGTGTGACCTCTGCTGGTGAGGTCCTTTTATACAAACTCCTACAGAACCTGTGGCAGATTCAAATGGAAAATATATGTGACACAAAATGACTGCAATTCACATAAGAAGATCTACAGCAAAACTGCCCAGAAAAACTGCATCACCTTTAGATTAAGTTTAGCTATGATCAACAATAATTTGATGATACAAACAACTGAGGACTGAACATGCAAATGCTTTGATTGTGCTGATAATAGTAATTATAATAATGATATAAAAATATAGAATATAAAAAAATATTGTTAAAAACTGATTACACAGCATAAATAAATAAATAAATAAATAAATAAATAAATAAATAAATATATATATATATATATATATATATATATATATATATATATATATATATATATATATATATATATATATATATATATATATATATATATATATATATATATATATATATATATATATATATATATATATATATATATATATATATATATATATATATATATATATATATTCAAAATATAGGTAGCCTCCAATAGTCACATATCCATTTAACCACAATAAACTTAAAGTAACAGTTTACATGTTTGGTTTAAAGTTTAACAAAAGTAAGCCAGAAAGGTTGTTTGTGTGACGAAATAGTTGTTTGTGTGACCCCACCAAAAAAAAAAAAAAAAAAAAATCCACGCATTTTTACATGCGTCAATTGACGCAAATTAAACGTTTACCCGCGTGAGATTTATCCCGACTGAAGAAAAGAGTATAGAATATATTTGACTGTAGGTTGTTGATGTCTAAAAAAAAATTAAGTCTTAGCTACTGACGCATTAATAAAATAAAGTTGATAATCGATAGCAATAGTAAAGGTAACGTTTTGAGAAGCGATTGAGCAATGCATTGTAAACTGTGTTTAATTACTGTTATTATGGTCAAAGAGTGATTAGGTTTAGCTCACGGCTGTTTTGCAGCTCTGTTTTTAATGTTTTACTAAGCACACAATAAAGAAGAGTATGTAGAAGTTACTTTAGGTGCGTCATATGTAAATATTTAATATTACTTTAATCAGAGAAAAAAATAGGTTTCCCATTTTTATGAGAACAAACTCGAGATTCAGTTTTACGCGTAATTCTGAGCACAATTAAAGTTAGAAAAAATAAAGCGTAAGAGAATTTAAACATTTTCTTGAGACATCATGAGACTTTCCGCCTTTGCTTCATCAGGTACTGCAATCTGAAGAAAGCGATCATCTTACCACTTGAGCGACGGACAATATTTTCCAAAAAAGTGTTCTGTGGTGCCACCAGTCCTCTTTTTCCCCCGTGCATTCTGCGGTCGGGCAGCGTCGGTCAGGCTTGCGGACTTGCTGGAAGCTGGTCGTTAAAGTGATGCAGGCGGGATGGGAATGTATCGATGGGATGGAGAAGATCATGGTAACGCTGCGCCGTGGCTGACTGGTATGGGTTTTTTGTACCACGTTGCGCTCGCAGTTCTGCAGGCTCCGCGCTCCCCTGGTTGGCGCCTGCGCACTCGCGAACTGTAACACTGGAAAAGTGACTGGCACAGAAATCTGGAGCGCGACGCCCGGTACCATGGAGAAGCAACATATGCAACAGATGGTACCTCTTTCGCGCGAATTACAAGAGTTACTGAGAATTATGTCATTGTCATCTTAAGTGAGAAAAATGTCAATTTAACAGTTAGTCTTCTTTTCGCCTTCTAAAAAAAAGGTTAGATAAATTATTGATATTTCAAAATTACTGAATTATCAATCGGGAATTTAATGCTTGAAAAACGAATTTGTTAATATTTTGATGGCGAAAGAAAGAAAGAAGAGTGAGTGAGTGAGTGTGTGTGAATGAATGAATGAATGAATGAATGAATGAATGAATGAATGGCTGTGGCGCCATATTTTAGGAAATGCAGTTAGATTAGCCCCTCCTGTGCCGCTGGAGTCCCCTGTCTGAGGAGGCAGTGGACAGAGCCCCTATTGTTCCCAGCCCACTCCTGCTTAATATGGAATTCGGAATGAAACCAATGATTTCCTGACACTGGCGATGCGTAGCCGCGTAGGGGCGAATTTGGAGTTACAAGGGAAATAAAGCGGAGACACAAACACTGTTCCGTTGTCGGACCAGGAGAATGTAAAATATCGTAATGCGAGTTGTAGGAGTTATCGTGAGTTTTCATGAAACTGCGGTCGATGGCGAGGGATTGTTTTGCAAGCGCGAGCTAGAGCGTGGGTCACCTACTTGACGGATTTGCCTGCGCACCGTACGACACGCCAACTCGAGTGTTTAAACACTGGTCACACGAAGACTACCGTCTCAAAGACTGAGATTTCTTGTCGACCGAGGACTTGGCCACCTGTGGAGAGTATAGTTTCTGGACTTGTCCAACTATCATGCCTACGCTCAGCTCGAAAAGTAGGCAGAATACAGTGGAAGCGGTCGAGGAAGGAGGCAGTAACAGAGATCCTCTCGATATTGCGGCCAAAAAGATGTTGAAATGTGTTGTGGTCGGCGATGGAGCTGTGGGCAAAACCTGTTTGCTGATGAGTTACGCAAATGATGCTTTTCCCGAGGAATATGTACCGACTGTATTCGATCACTACGCAGGTAAGATGTTTTGTATAAAGCGCTAACTTATATAAATAAAGGTGGATTTCAACTCAAAGCATTCAGTTGAAATCCCTGTTTATGAAGTGCAGTTTACAGTATCTATACCTAATCCACCCCCCATTACAGTCGGGTAGGGGACTGTCCCAAGAATAGCCACCTGAAAGAGGAGATATCAACTGCCAGAGCGGGGACTGAGGCCTGACAGACTGAAAAGTAGAAACAGGGTACGAATATAGTTTGGAGGCTCAGAGCCCTTTAATTTAGGTTAATAATAATAGTCATATAAATACATTTTAAGAGGTCGTATTTCCTGCATTTAAATATAGGCTATTTATATACTCGTACACACCTACATATACACAGACACATAGGCTTATACATTTCAACAATGTTTTCAATTTAAATTGCTTTGCAAACAGAAGTTGGGATGGACTAAACATGTAGGCTAACCATAGCTACAGTACGTTGCAGAAAGCTTTGCTTCCGGATCAGTGTCAGACATGAATCTTTCGTTATTAAACAGTAATTGCAACAAAAATATAGTAATTTAATAAGTATTTAAAACGTCTTTAAGGTCCTTGACGATTACCTTACTGTGCTAGCAACGTCAAAAGACAATGTATTTTGCACTATTTTGCATCATTACTAAATGATGTAAATAGCAAGCTGGGCCGCAGGTGCCGCAACCTGTTGGTCGCAGGAACAGGCAGAATCTAAACACATTGTACTTAATGCATTATATCTTTGTAGATCCACAGTGGTGTATGGTCACAAATGTGTTGCTGTCCATTGTTTTTTTCTTGTTCTCTCTGACTTAAACGTATTTGCAGGAAAACATAAAGGCTTTGGTTTCTCTGGAGAAAATCCCCCATGACACATGTGTGCTCCCAGAATCCCATGAGGATCAAATCCTAATTACACCGCTTTACCATCCTCTGAGAACAGCAGGATAATTCCATCACAAATATAAAGAAAGAACCTTCTTGAAAGAACTTGTAGGAAGAATTACAAATAAGTCCTGTGCCTTCCGTACAATATAGTAGGTGAAAAACATTACATGAGAAAAGTTCATAGTATCGAATCATAGTATTGGGAAAAGAACAGTAGGCAAAAAGTATGACTTACAACATCTGCAGAGATTCTGAAGTGCACATCAATGGGCACTTTACTATCCCATGAGGCCACAGGAGAGGATTTTTGAATCGTGGTGAAGGGACACAACAGACACTGGTAGGTCACGTGACAGTAACAACATGGTGGATGTAGTAGGCTACATCTAAATTTCATTCATACTACCCATTTTCATACTACTTAAAAAACATTTCATCAACACTTGAAAAGTTAAAGGGTTAGTTCACCCAAAAATCAAAATTATGTCATTAATTGGTTTCAAACCCGTGAGACCTCCGTTCATCTTTGGAACAAAGCAAAGATTATCAAACATTATTTTGACAAAAAACTCAATTTAGCCCCAATCTTTATGGCTGTCATTTGTGATAGCTTTTTTTATTTGGCTAAGAACCTTAAAGTAGGTAGTTATTGTCAAAGGGTTGTCTATTGCACATTTTTTAATATGCCATATGATCAGATAAGGCATGTTTACCTGGGCTGTGCCAAAGAGAAGAACCCTTTTCATTTTTTATGAGATTTTAATAGTATCCTGTGTTGTAATTTCCTCCAACTGGCCAGTATAAGCTCAGAAGAGCACAGACTGAACTCATTCAAGGAGTGAGTAAAACTTAAACTCTCGAGAGTTGAATGAGATGGAAAGATCTTCAGGGAGTGTGATTCTCTGTCTACTCTTGCAGTTGAATTAAGCTGACGAGTGAGGTCATCCAGAAGACACTACATGGATGTCCCAGTACAAAAAATTCAATGTAGGCACTTTTTGCTAATAAAAAAAATAGCAATAAAAACCCTGACTGAGCAGATTTTTCTTATGGTTTTTTTTAAACCCTGCTGGAGGGACGCTTGGCACTCTTTTTTCTTTGTCTTTTTTTCCTATCACATATTTTAGTTATCATCATAAATTATATATTTTATTTGAAAGCTTACAAACTTCAAAATTCATACTGTTAAAACCATTTTGAAATTGGGCATTGCGTTACTATGGAAATGGCACTTTAAACTCTTTTTTTTGGTCTCTGCCTGTTAGTGGGCGGTGTCAAGTGTCATATTACAAAATGTATAACTTATCCATAATCTTTACAAAATACATATCGTTGGAAAGGTCTGAGTTCAAAAATTCTATATTTGGTGCTTATTCCTAAGAGAAAAATGTGTACATTTGTGACAGAAAAATTAACCAAAAATTTGGTGCAGAACTTTACACATAAGGCTCTAATTTATAGCAATTTTAAATTATATATATTTTTTTTAGAAAATATTTATTTTATATAAAATAAAATAAATTTACAACGAACTGTCTTTAAACTTCTATAACTTAATATACTATAATTTTCTGAAATGATTTCATTTCTACAATCTGCTGATTGTCTTCTTTATTTTTAATGTTTAAATACTTTTTCATGACAAGGCACAAGAAAGCTTTTTTAAAGCTTGCCACAAGACTTTTGAGAATTCAAACCAGTTCAACCACTGGAAGACTGCGAGTATTTGGGAATCCTGATCCAATTTTTACAATTAATTTTGGTGACATCAGTGGTGCATACATTACACTGTTCACCTTTAAGGAAATGAAACAGTGGTCATGAAGAATAACTGCATTTATTTTTTATTTTTGGCTCCTTTATAGTGTGCTGGCAAACAGATACAGAATTCAAATTTAAGCCACAGTTTCTAAAAATTAAAAGGGCTTAAGCATCATTTAGAGGTGGACTGTCATAATTTACAGTACATGTTTTTAAAGTATAGACAGAGTAGTAAATAATGAAAGATTGAGAGACAAAAGAGACTATATTCTTCCAGGGCCAATCAATTACTTACTTTCATTTTAGGCCCCTGGAGAGAGGCCTTGACAAAGCACCATAATAAAGTAGTGAATTGTCACATAGTGGCTTAATGTGTAGGATAAAGAGGACAGAGCTACCATTGTAGGCCACTGAAAGCTTTACTGTGTTGTTATGCTAGAATTGGTCTTAAATTAAAAACTATGAACTTCATGCCTCAGCAGTAATAGAACAGTTTACAATATAGGAAGCACTGGGCATATAATAATCAAATTATTAGTGAAAATATAATTAATAAATAAGCAGCTTATTTATATGTATAGTTAAATGGTGAACTGAGCAATGCAAGCAGCATCTATTTTGAGATATAGCATTATTGTTTAAAAGAATATATTAGTATTTTGAATATGTTTTTATTTTAATATTCACTACCGTTCAAAGGATTTTATTTATTTCTTGAAAGAAGGCTGTTCCAGAAGAAGAAGGCTGTTCCTATTCGGACGGGACTAGTTTTACAGGGGGTTGTTAGAGAAATCTAGAAAATTTTTCTATAAATCTACTAGAGCTAGAGCTCAACCCAACAGTAAGTGGGACTATGGTTTCCATCTATAAATCTCATGGGTGCAGAATTCCCTTATCCAAAACAAACCGATAACATTCCCGGCCCATGACACAGTGCCTGTTAATGCGTTTGAGATGAGTCATTGTCTAGTGTGGCTCCCACTAGACTCCTAACACAATCAACTAATCCACCAGTAATATTGGATTGTGGATATTGCCACGTGGTCAATATAAAAAAATACATTCAGTTGGAAATCTATAGTTATTTTTTATCAGGGACAGGTTTGGGAAGTAGCACTTTTAAATATGAAACACTCATCTGTGCATTACTAATGTTAACTCTTTGTGCTGCAACACTCCATTCACCACAGCTGATGTTGTATCGGCCCAGATCGCTATTTTAACACCTTTTATTATTATTATTATTATTATTATTATCATTCCACTAAATTTTTTCCATTTGATTTGATCTCTTCTTGGATTGGCAGATCAGTAAACCATGGGGGTTTCACTTTTACCTTTCCATTAGCAAGAATATTCTGAACTAAACAAAATAAAACAACAGCCCATCAGTAAGATTGTGTTTATTAACACTGACATAAATAAAAGTTATATAGATAAATGAAAACTGGAAACCAGAAACAACCAGATAATTTCTGTTGAGTTTTGGAGATATTTTATTCTTTGCTGCCTATGTTATCCTAGCCTGGTAATACCAAACTCTGCTACTTCACTTTGCTTCGTAGACAGAGTCTGGAAGGGCATAATTGACAAGCGTATACTTTCTCGTTGGGTGGCGCTTGTCTGAAGTTTAAAATCATTGGTGTACCCGTAACCCAATCACATGACATTTTGTTATGACGTGTGTTATTCGCTGGCTCAGCAGCCTCAAACTTCTGTAGTAAACACAGGTATGCTGCGAAAACAAAACCATCAAGCGAGTTTTGCTGCCTCCTTAACCTGATCCTCCGTGAGAGCAACCAAGGGGGACACAATCACAATTATCGCCTTGCCGAACTTTGGCCTCCCCAGTTTCTTGTTGACAAATATGCGGCGCTAAGCATCTACGTCACAGCTCTCAGCCCGCACTCTGTTCGTTGATTGGCCGGCTGTTTTGCTATCTCAGACTGAGTACAGAAGCGAACTAAAATTGAGCGGAAGTACGAAGTCTGGCGTAGTCAGGCTAATGTTATGCCATTATCTTGCGGATGTGGTTTAATGGTTAATGGTATCAATATGCCATATTTGGTTAGTGGTTGGTTGCTGGAAGGAATAAAAGTTGTCTAATGGAGTGGTTGAAAGAAGTAAACATTCTTTTGAACTTATCATTTCTACTTGGAAATAAGCATTAAATGTTTGCATGGTTATGTCTATAGCTCACTAGAATTTGTTCTAGACCATCTAGGCCCAAAACATAACGGTGATGACATGAAAGTAAATTATTTTTTGGGTCCATTTAAATAATATTATAAATATTTTTGAGGAAGAGTTCATAAGTAAATAAATGAAAATTCATAGTGGAGCGAGTGGTCAAGCTTATTTAAAGCAAAAGCTCAATCTTATAGCGCATGCCATGTAAGGGCTTTGCAGATTCTTTTGGCTTCAGAATACAATATTAATCACATTAATGGATTTTTCAGTTATGCTATGCAAAATGTTTATGTAGATTATGTACACTAAGACTCTCTGACAAGCACAGTGCTACAGCAACATGAATTGAAAAGAGGATAAAACCCAGTGGTTTATTTTGCAGTTTGACGCACTGATGCCTTCAAAGAAACACTAGTGGTACAAGCTTTTTCTTAAAAAAATCACACTTCAAGAATGCCAACCACTTGTAAAATATATAAACCTATTATAAATCTCAACACTGCAAGAGCCCGTTTACTGACATAAGACAGTTTGCAGTTGCACTCTGAATGGTACACAATGCACTGGTTACCAGATTCCAGTACCAGATCAAAGATGCCAATACATTTATTGCTAAAATACTATTTTCTGGGAATGGATGGTGGACAACAGTCCAACATGGAAGAATGGATACCAATTGTGGGTGAGCAGTGAAAGCATCTACAGTAAATGGTCATCACTTGAGACCTAACGGAAAGTATCTAAATGAAATTTGCAGTCTCTTGCTATTACCATGTGAGTATCTATACAATTCGCTGGACTGTTCTTATAGGCTAAAGCTCACCGAATGCAGATATAGTGGCTGACTCAATGTCACAGGCCAGTCTGCGATTCACAGCCACCAAACCTTCTCCATCCCTACAGACATTAATTTATCTACTTCTCTCAAACTTTCACCTCACATAGCCCTAGCCTTGTTTTGTATTATTGGTTTTGTATTTATAGGCAAAGTAAGAGTCAGAGAATCAGTAAATGAGGAAAAGATTAGAGTCCTTATTTAGCCCAGCCCCAAGAGGGGACAAGAATCATGCTGGTAAAAGGACCTGACAGGAATAGCTGATACACAGTGACAGACTCAAGGCCACTGTTTCTGGTCCATCTTTATAGTCTTCAGGACAGGGTTAAGAACATCTAAGCACATATAATCAAAACACCGCTTTGCTGGTTTCGTACAGCTGCAATTCCTCACTCCTCTCTTTCAGAAAGACACCACCCTGGCGTCTCCTCAGTGACCCCCTGTATCTCCACGAGGCTAAGCTAGGGGAACTAGAGCTATAGTGCTGCTTTGTATTTGTCTCTGTGTCCCCAGTGTTGAGCACATGATTGTTAAAATTAACATTGAGATAAGTATTCACTAAAAAGCTGTGTAAGATATGACTGAAAAGGGCCACATAAACCCAAACAAACAGTATGCCCTGTGAAACAGTTAAGCTAGCATGAGAACTGCTTTAGAGGTTTTAGTGTCTTTTAGCTATTTACATGTATGACTGACTAGAACTATTGAAATTATGTAAGTTTTTTTATGTTACTTGTTTGGAGAACAATCAACAACAACAACAACAAAAAATCTTCATGAAGGAAGAAAAAGTATTAAAAAAAAAAAATTCAAAAGAGCACCATAAAATTATAAAAGTGGATAGACCACTTGTGGTATTTTCTTAGTGTTATGAAACTATATGATGATGAGATTCAAACAATATTTTATTTTATATTCTATGAATCCCCACAAGTGAGCTGTTAATCACTGGAACTGGATCATCGACTCAAGAACTGGACCGCAAAATTCAGACTGATTGTTCACTTGTAAAACTAGTACTATACAAGCAATATGGCAGAATACTTGCCAATTGGTAAAGTCATCTCGTCACTGTAGCTGTTATAACCTCTGGTTTCCATGGAAACAGTCAGTGTGCTGAGATGTGAGCATGCATGCGCATTGGCTGAACCAACCTGAAATATATGTATTTTTTAAACACCGTTTGAGTATAATAATAGTTCAAGTTAGATTTTGTTGCTTATTTGAAATGTTATTTAAATGCGAGTTTAGCCAGCAGTTTTTAGAATTTCTCCATTCAAGCTAATATGGCCACAGAGTGAACTGACTTTCCTTGAAAGGGGATTGGCAAAAAACCAGAATGGTTTTGTAAATTGAATCAAATGAATTGAAATTGTTCATGAACTGGACATAAATATTCACACAATGCTCTAATATGACTTCAGACTTCATGACTTTCCAGAAGCTTCTTGACTCATTAAGGATGTCAGATCTACAGTTCACAGGAAGTGCTTTGGTTCTGACATGAAGGTTATTGGTCATTTTGGAAGCATTAATGGGTATTTGGCTCAGTACAGTTGATGGGTTATGAAATATTTAGTAAAATCTTTTTGTGGTCCCAGGCATCAGTATTCCAGTCTATCATGGAGTTGAGAAGGTTGAATTTAGTTCAGGGTGTCTCAGAAGGTGCTTTGTGCCTAAAGAATCTGGTGAGGGCCACCATTCTCGTCACACCTTCTTTCTTCTCTCATGCACACATTCCTTTAATCTGCCTTATCAAACCACTATCAGAGCACTGAGTTTGAGAAGAGTGTGGACACACAGCGGACTAATATCTGAGGTTTGTTTGAAACCTCAGTGAAATGTTGAGTCCAGCTGTTCTCCTGATCTCAGCAGTGGTCTTCTATTGTGTGTTGTTCGATGACAAAAGATTGACTTGTCAGGGTTTTTTCCTTTTAGTTGTGTCAACACAGCCGTTCTCTCCCCCTCATCATCTGGAACACAGAATGAAATATGTATGCAAGCACACACAACGCTCTTCCCTCCCTGTTTTCCAAAACTGGTAACCCCTAGCTGTTGAGAGCTGTCCTGTTCCAAATCAACCTCCGTTCCCACCCACAATCAAACAGCAGGTCCAGAGTTCTGGAAGTACATCAGAGAGATGTGATACAGCAGGAGCAGAAACACTGCTGGACAAACACACATTTTACAGGCATATTTTGAACTGTTTTGCTCTTAGATATGCATAATTAACTTTTTTGTTGTTGTTTTCTTTTTTACAGTGAATGTAACAGTATCTGGGAGGCAGCACTTACTGGGATTGTACGATACTGCTGGACAAGTGAGTTAATGCATCTTAAGTCTATATAGTCACAATGTAACAGAAGCAGATCTTTTCTTCAATACTGCAATGTTGATCCAAGTGAAACGGATTACTGAAAAATAAAAAAATTGTCAGGACTTGGTTATATCCGTCATTTGTTAATTGGATAGAGGCAGATTTAAAAGAGAGCTTAAAGTTATTGTAAAAAAGGGGTGGGGTTTAAGCAGACAAAGTGATTGGAGAAGTATGACATTCATCACCAGATAGCAGTCGTTTTGTGTCGTTTTGCCAGATGATTGAGTAATGACACAAAAATCATTTCTTTCACTAGGTTAATTTCAACGTTCCCCTACTAAACACACTCTAATTTCATCAATATAGAAATGGCACCAGGATTTACATTTAAACTCTTGAAAACATTACTAAATGGCATCGTGCATGCATCAGATCACTCTGAATACAAACTCCTTTTGCATCATAGTCACGTTAACAGCATAATTTACAGCCTGTGTTAAATAATGTTGTAAATAAGCAGCAAGCACTGACTTGAAATAATAATAATAATAATGACAAGAAACTACAGGTTGGGTTGTTTTCTTCACTCTCAGCCCACCATAATGACTTTGATTTTGGCTTATTGCAGTGATTCTTCAAAAGGAAACTCATATACAACCTGGAGTGATGCATCTTAATCACAGCCGTGCTATTTACTTTTCTTGTGTGTCTAAAGGCATCATAGAATCAGCCATCCCTGTCAAACCCATCTTATGGGACCCCAGTTGTTAGAGTTTTATTCCTAGAATATATATTGCGAAAGATTACAATGTCTAAACATAAAAAAAATACTTACATGAGAAGTCGATGACTCTCTATCCAGACCCATCCAAATTAGAATTTGTGTTATCTATTTATATTTTTATTTGTTCAATCTACAGTGTAAGATGGTGATATTGTAGTATTTATTTATGAAAATATAGTTTTTAACAATATTTTATTTGTATGTTTTCAATTTTTAAGTAATTTCCTCATGTTTTTTTGAGGTTTTGTATTTTTTATTTTTTTTTTAGTTTTAACTTATTTTCGTTTCGTTTCATTTTTTTTTTTTTTTTTGTACTTAAACGAAAATCTGAAATTTTGCCTTGGAGACTAACTGAAATAAGTTTTTACAATAACACTGGCTTCCGACATTTTTGGTTTTTGTATCATATCTCACAACTTTTTAACAATTTAAAAATAAAAATGACACCACCCCCAATCTTAAACTAAAATGAGGCCTTTTCGACACATTTGTGTTTTTACTAAACTTCAGTTGTTTTGATGATTGATCATTACTATCATTTCCATTCATCTGTTAAACAATTTCAGCATCAGCATCCGTTTTATTGGCTTGGAAAGATTGCTCTTATAAGTTATTCTCTTTTTTTTCCCATGAGGAATATTTTCTTATAAGGACTTTGGCAGTTGCTGACATTGCACAGGGGGGTGACATTTATTAAACAGGATGTAGTTTCTAACAATGCATAAATTTAAATAAATAATGAGGGAAAAAGCCATTCTTTTGTGTGCAAAAGCATGCAATAAAAGGAAAATAGCATTATATGCATATTTTACAATCTCGGATACCATTCCAGGCTGGTGAAAAGTGCTATAGGGTACTGATTTGCATAACAGTATAAATATTTACCAACAACTCAATGAGGGTCACTTATTTGACTTAGTTTCAAGGACCGTTTTTTTGCTTGAAGTAATAAAGCGAGCTAAAGTGTGAGTATTACTATTCAGCATGATATGATTATGTAAATGTTTCTTAAGATATATAGCTGTAGCAAGCACAGTATGTGCTGTAATAACGAATATTTGCTGTTTTAGAATCAGAAAGACTTCACTAATGTAGTGCACCACACATTGCTGCATAAATGAAAGTTAAATAATTCCGTACATCTTGCTCCCGTAAGTGATTCACTGATACAGAGGAGCATCTGTGTGATGTCTGGCCCTTCTCTACTATTGATCACTTACGAGGAGATCAATGGCTTTCAAGAAGAACTGACTTTTACAATATGCTGGCGCTGGTGCAGAGCCTAATGTAAATTATTTGTTCATTTGCATTTCATAATAAGTAACAGAATAAAGTCATGGAAAATAAAGATGCTCTACATGTTAAATTTTACCAGAACATTATATTTATTGACTCAGAATCCTAATTTTTACTGGTTTTGTCCAGTGAACCCCAACCTGGTGTACCTGTAAATCAGGTTCTCCTTAAACAGAGGATTTTGAAATGTTTCTAAAGGTCTCTTAAGCTCACCAAGGCTGCATCTATTCATACATTTAAATAATCATGTAAATTGAGTAAATTGTGTGGGTTATGTTAGACAAAAAAGCTTTAATTGAAGCTTTAACCTTTAAATTAATCGTCTGTCCTCTTTCACTTATAGGTTGTTTTTCAAAAAGATCTTTTGAATCATATTTCAGTAGTAAGAGAAATGAACCGAGTCTAAAGCGGATCTTACTTTACTCGTCATATAGGAGGATTACAACCAGCTGCGGCCCCTCTCCTACCCCAACACAGACGTCTTTCTCATCTGCTTCTCTGTTGTGAATCCAGCTTCCTATCACAATGTGCAGGAGGAATGGGTGCCTGAGCTCAAATCCTGCATGCCTCATGTGCCCTATATCCTCATTGGAACACAGGTGCAAGAGTTTCTTTGTTTATTAATAATAGTAATAATAGTATTAGTTATTGTTTATTTTCTATTATCAGGTCAAACATTGAGATTAGTCATCAAATGGAAATAAAATATTTTATGGAAAATAAAATACATGAAATTAAAAATGTTTAACTATTTATTTATTTATTTATTTTCCTTCAGATTGACTTGCGAGATGACCCAAAGACACTAGCACGTCTGCTCCAGATGAAGGAGAAGCCACTGACCTATGAGCAAGGCCTCAAACTAGCCAGAGAGGTGATGGATGTTCATACGTTTGGTGGTTTGGCTTAGGGGCCATTTACACAACGTTTTCATTGAGAGAAAAAAATAATAATAATTTAGCATTTTGCCTGTTTGTTTTGGGAACTGAAAACGCATATTTTTCATATTCAAAGCGCTAGTTTTTTAAAACGCCACCATTATTGTTTCCGTTTAAACACCCAAAATGGGAATCTCTGAAAATGGAGATGTCATGCACGTGCATAGTACGTGTTAGGTATGTAGAAATGCGCAGTACGTGTAGATTTTAAAGGCAAGTGCGAACAAACATAAACACAGAGTAGATAGTACAGTTGTTACTGCCGCTTCTTCAGCAAAGTGTGGTTTTACTTCACCAATATTACAACCAACAGTGGAGACACATCATATACAACAAACAAACGTCACTTCCCTTCTAGTACGGTTTACTATCAAGGCGACAGCACAAACTACTGGCCTGTAATACACAGTTTTTTGCCGTTTTCACAGAAATGTGTAAATGCACATGTTGTTGTGTATACATTAAACTTTTTAAAAACGCAAGGGAAAAACTTTGTTTTTGAATACATAATTGTCATGTAAACGTAGCCTGAGCTGTCAGTTGTTTCCAGGTTTCAAATAATAGAAAGCATGATTCATAAATTCGGTTTAATCCTCATGTTGTTCACAAAAAAAATTAAATTAAAAAAGTGTGTTTGAGCTGCTGAGAGTGAATGGTGGCCATGACTTTCAAGAATTGAAAAATTAGTTTTTAATGGTTTTAAAAACCATTTACTGTCCCTTTAACCCAAAGCTGAGTGTTTTGTTTCAAAATTGTTATTGTTGTCCACAGATTGGAGCCCAGTGCTATCTGGAGTGTTCAGCACTGACTCAGAAGGGACTAAAGACAGTATTTGATGAGGCCATCCTGACAATCTTCAGCCCAAAGAAACAAAAACGGTGCTGCACGGCCTGCAGGAGCTGTTGTGCTATCGTGTGAGGAAAATACATCTCCAACTGTGAACGCCCACTCTCCCCCAAAGCTTTAGAGGAGTAACAGACCCTAAACTGCCTCCAGTCTGCTGTACATCCTTCCTTTCTCCATCCGCCTGTTGTCCCTCAGGACAATGAGCGGTCTTGCCCTCGGTTTGTGTGTCACATGGAGAGCTACACTGTCCAAAACAAGTGCCTTAATTTCTCCCCATGTTGCCTTACAGGATTCGCTTCTCAAGCCAAAGAAGTCTCAGATGGGACTGTGGTTACTTGAACCAATGTGGCGTGATGTCGCCAATCTCCAATCAAACATTTCAGGTTCATCTCTGGGCCACTGGATTTTTTGTTTTAAACTGACTATATTATATGGTATCTCAAGGCTTATGAAAAAATGAAAATCCATTCCTCCATACAAGCTGGCTTTCTCTCTGTCACCTCAGATCAATACTGCGCTCTTTCTGGAGTCAATGCTTCAGCAGTTCTAGCTAGTTAATAAGGGAAATTCTCTGGAGGATGGCCAACTCATCAATAGAGGTAGAACATACAAAAAGAGAGAGAGAGACGAGAGTAAGAAGTGCATCTTTACCACAAATCCTTAGGTCATACAAAATTAGCAACTTCAAATAACACTGATAAACTGCTACAGAACTACACATCCAAAGATACATAAAATAATTTGTTATTCATTAAAAAGATTGACAGTCAAGCACACTATAGACTACTTATATACCCCTGACAACATTAGCCCATGAATCATTCATATTTTCTTGCGGTTTCAAAACTGGGATGCCCTGAAGTGTACCTAGTCACGTTTTTGTAAGCCATCAGACTTTTATCTCTATACAGTGTAGGTGTAGAAACAATGATGCCTTAAATAATGGTGATGTAATTATAATTTTCATACGCATTTACATTTTTATTTCTGAAGGGCACTGTATTTTGTCTTCTCAAATGACACATAATTTAAAAAATGCTCTTACTTTCCTCTATTAAAAATGAGCCAATGGAAGACTAAAAGTATGGAGGACTGTATGTGCCACATAAGTAAAATGAAAAAAATCAATCATGAATGTATTAATTCAGAAATTAAAAACGATCGATAGATAAATCTTTATAGATAATTAGATAAATTTTTTAAATTGTGACATTTTAAACAGCTTATTTCATTCATGTTAAAATGGAGTTAAAAGTTACAAATAATAAATTAATAAATAATTTTAAATGCAACATTTAAATGGTATTTTCATGAAGCACTGTTTTTTCCTTAATCCAACTGCCAGTTGCTATTTTAAAATGCGATTTAAAACAAAGTTAGAGAGCACTGCAGCAATGATGAAGTATTTTTATAGGCCAACCTGGAAGTTAACTTCACTCTGTAGTTTCAGCCTCAGACATCAAGTCCATGGAACGTCGGCTGAATTTCTGATGAATAAGGCACACAAAATGGGAAACACTTCGGGAGTTTTTCCAAGTCGTCATGTGATTGGTTGAATTCTACAAGATTTCCGGGAGACGCGTGTCGTGTCCTTAAATGGTACACCTGGAAACAAAACCATTGGGATGCCTAACCCCCTCAAGGAAATTTATAGCTGTGACATTTTCCCTGAAGTCTGAGTTACAGTAGTTTCCAAAAGCGTGGTTTTATACACACTGAGATAGTAAAAGCTGACGACTGAGTACGTTAGATCTGTTTTCCTTTTTGGTGTGATGGTATTTCTGTTTAATGTCCACGAAAATCCCTGTAGTCTCATTTAGCCTCTTGTTAGCAACTGCCTTTTTCAAGACAAGTTACAGCTGTAAAAATGTCACAAGGGCTATTACTGGTGTATTTTATGTTGTAGAATAAAACAGGAAAATATCTTGAGCTAATGTTCATAAGAGACCTTATTGTGGGCATTTAAACAAAAACCCATTCAACAAAACCCATCAACACTTGCCTACAAAAAATACGTAATCCCTGCAGCACCGTATTGATGTATGATTGTAGTTTAATTTAACATTTTAAATGTCAAAGGTCTAGTTTTTTAAAGTGAAAAGTGATTTCCCTTTATATTGTCTTTTTTTTAGCATTATTGTTTTTGTGGCATTCATAGTTCTCCATATGATCCAGTACTGTGAAAGAAAAATCACTATCACCATTTAACTCCCTATTTCAGCTGAAGTACTTATGTATTTACTGAGGAGCGGGGTTATACATTGTCTAACTGCTCTGTTTTGCCTCTGGACGAAGCCACCCCCTCATTTTCCCCTTTAAAGATCAGCTCAAACAAATGGCTTTGTTCTTCAGACTTGTTTTTTTCCTCAGGCATGTAGTGTGGTCATGCTGTATAAACTGCACCGCTGGTAATGGCGCAGTTAAATATTTGGCCTTTTCGAAAAAACAATGGTTCCTTAATGTGTTTTTTTTTTTTTTTTTTTTGTAGAAGTGTCAAATGATATGTGTAGCCCTTGCATTTTTGTTTTGGAAATGTGTTAAACAGTGTGTAGGTTAACTATCTGCTAAAGCAACCGAAAACTTGCAGTTCATACTTACCAAAAGCTTTCCTGTGAGTACTTGCTGTTCTCAGATGACCATGTTATTGGACACCAGAAGTGGTACTGATTACTTCTGATTGCTCTTCACATCAGTCGTTCCTTAGTTCGACTTCAAGGACTTCTTTCCGGAGCCTGCAAGGTGCTAGAGACTATCCTAGGGTTGATGAATCAAGCCTGCTCTAGAGAGGAAGAATGAACGAACCGTCATTCTCTTGCCTTTAATGTAGCATAGAGTTTGTTTCTTCACTCAGTTTAAGTGCACTTATGACACTGTGCCTTGCATTGTCCTATGCAATTGTTTATATACTGTAATGCTAATAAGAAGACCAGTTTTCAGTCACTGGTTGAAAGAGCTATAACTTGAACTCAGTCTTGAACTCAACTATAAACTTATTTACTATTTTTAAAGTTTTTTCTTTTTCTTTCAAATTTCTTTTCTTTTTTTCTTTAAAATTCATGTATTGATTTATATACTTAAGAATCATGACAGCTTTCTTTGCCAAAACTAAAAAATGTGTTGTAAATATACAGAGTGATTAAAGCTTGTGATAAAACTTTGGAATTGTCTTTGAAATATTCATTCATGACAGTGCTCACAAATTTTTCCAATTTTAGTTACAATTCTGATGGAGGTCCACTAGACTACCAATGACAGCAAAGAAAAAGGGTAACTCTGCTGGATAATGTGACTCGCTGGATATGAAGCAACATGTTATCTCAGGGGTCTCCAAACTCTGTGCTGGAGGGCCAGTGTTTCGCAGGGTTTAGCTCCAACTTGCCACAACACACCTGCCTGGAAGTTTCTAGTACGCATAAAGTTTGTAAAGGGGTGTAAAACTCAATTTGTGGAGGACTGGAGAACTGCAGAGTTTAGATTCAAACCTAAATAAACGTCATAGAAGTAAATCAAGTATTCAAGTGCAAAGACCGCAAGTGTGGGTATTTGGAGGAGGCTTTAATATTTGACTACTTTTGTCCAGGTTTTGTTCTTCATTGCTGAAGAAGAAGCAGCGCGCGAGAGCCCAAGTAATCAGTGTAGCTTTCAGCGCCCTCTTTTGGTGAAAATATTCACTACACGTTTGTTCTGGTAACCAGCAATGTACAGTAAGACTGTTGCAGACTTGCAGAGGATTTGATGGCTGTAAAACGCGGACATTTCCGGGACAGGACACCAAAAACCAAGACTTATGGTCATCCTAGTGTAATTCACTGGCGTTCAAAGATTGAGTTTAGCCACCAGTGCGAGATGAAGGCATTCAAATTAAAGGGTCTCTCACATCAGAGAAATCTATTAAGATTTTTTTATGTATACATTGTATATAGTTTCTGTAGTCAAGCTTGACTTTATCTTTAACACACACACAAAGAAGTTTCTGTATTTTCTGTAAACATTTACTCACCCTCAATGTCATTCCAAACCTGTATGAATTTCTGATAAATAGTTCAAACAAAAAGCATAACTGTCCTTCTCATAGCGGGAATCTATTCATTCCTGTTTCACACTCATCTGAGCTGTTGGAATGAGCCTTCTGCCACCTACTGGATTTAAACTGCACATTAATGCTCTAACCTAATTTAACTTAATTAAGCCTTTCTAGTTTCAGATAAAAAAATAAATAAATTTGTATGCTCTAATAATAATAGATATAAAAAAAGACACTAGGCCTCATGGGTTAATTAGATCAAACTGATACATGTGTCTTTTTAAACCTTACATTTTCAAATTCTTGTCAAATGTAACACTTCGAAGTCAATTTTTTTTACACTGAAACAAAAGCAATTAAGAAAAAGAGAGCAAGCAGTTTATCACAAAAAAACAGGTTTATTTAATATCTCTTTCTTTTTTAAAATAATTCGATTTATTCTATCATCAAACCCTTTCTTTTTAATTTTTTTTTGTTCATTTGTTTTTTACATATCAAACTTGGACCATCATAAAACACACGATGAGCTTTGGGAGAATTAAAACAAGAAAAATAAAAAAGACAGACAAGTGATTAAGCCCAGAAAAAAAAAGAATATATATATATGAATATTTATATATATAAAAATACATCCTCCTCACATGTAAAATCCACAACCACGACTGTTGGGACTTCAAATAAAAGAAAAGAAAAGAAAAGAAAAGGGGCTGAAGTCCCACGAGAACATCTAATGAACTATAACTCGAAGTGCTTTTTAGTTCTAGCCTGCCCTGGTGGCTGGTATTTCAGAAGACAGATTATGACCTACCGGATCAGTGTTTACCTACACAGGCCCTAAAAATCCCAACATAAGCAGGATTTCATTTCAAACACTAATGAGAAGAAAGAAAAACCTTGTCTCGCTCAGCTCACTCATGTAGATGACATCCACCCACCCTGAAATTAAAACGATTGGAGCGGAGCAGTGGAAACCTGGATGGCCCATGAGAAGCAGTCTAGAATGTTCTTGACGAAAAATGTCACTTAGCGGTTTTAAAAACACTGGATGAGCTCTGAACACTGTGTGCCACTGAAATTCCACGAGTCCTTGCTAGTGTCGGAGAAACGGAGCTTGATGTACCCTTGGTAACTACTGAATTTACACATTGAAATTCCCAAGAGTCTCCACAGCAGACAGCATGAAACTATGACCAGATCTTAACCTGGTTCACAAGTTAAAAAAATAAAGGTCCTCAGAGAGGTTTGTCCTCTTTATTAAGTGAAGTATACCACCGTAGCTGACTGCGGCCCATCTCGCACATTAAGTTAGGGACATGTCCCTACTTTACAGTAAAGTACCAGGCCAATCATCCTGTAAAAGAAAAAAAAAATGCACAGCACAGAGATGATGTTTAATGTTTTTTTTTTTTCTCCACTGTTTTCCTTGTATTCACGTCATGGGTTTCTGGTTTGTGTCCCCTGAGTCAGGGGAGTCAAATTCTCTCTAGATGGAAAAGTCTCTCTTCATAAGGGATGGGGGAAAAAAAAGAAAAAAAAGATTTGTGATGATGACGGGATCCTCGCATAAGACATCTTTAATCGTAGGGTGAGCACAGTTCCCTTAGTCTCAGGGTACTTCCTTAAGAACAATATATTGACATGGAGACGCTGAACAATTTCTGAACTGAAAGGTTTTTTTTTTTCTTTTTTAAATATATCCTTTGACCACAGTTGATTATCATTTTACGATTTTTTTACACCGAGGAGTGCATATTAAGTCTCTTCAAAATTTCAGTTTTTTTTTTCTTCTTTCTTTCAGCGTAGTAGTATGATACAGGAAAGAGGGAGAGGATTATTTACAGTGCTGTTGAAAGGGAGGAAATGAACGAGGGAGTGTGCGGTAAAGTACGCAGCATGAGAAGCAAATAGAGGGACGGGGTCCCTGTGGCAGAGTAGAAAAGGATTGGTTGTGGCCACACAGAAGGGCAGAGATGAGGTCTATGTTAGGTGGCAATGACACCGTCGCTGTTCTGGATGCCCCGTCTGAGCTCCAGATCCTCCAGTTTCCTCCATAGGTCCTCTCGCTCCTTGTCCTTCTTCCTTTCCCTGAAGGAATAAAATAGAACTTATAAGAGCTGCTTTGTAAACTGCAGAAGTTTACAACGATACGTTACATTGTTTGTTACCTTTGCCTGTCTGATTTGTAGTTGGCGGCAAGTTCGTCAAACAAGGCGCTGTTCATCTCCATAAATGCTTTGAGCACATTGTAAATCAAAGCTGATATTGCCCTGATGGTGGAGAAAAGCAGACATGATCAAACCAATTCGTCAAAAGTTCAGGAATGAGTGCAAACGGTCAATACCAGTCAAGTATAGCATTCTTGTTATGGTTCAGACTTTTTGATCAAAATGTTAATAACAATATATACTAATGTTTGGGCCCCCTTTTTTTTTAAGCAACTAATTTTATTCAGTAAGGCTATATCATTCAAAAATGACAGTAAAGATATTAATCATGTCACAAAAGATTTCCTTCCCATTTCAAATAAATGGCTGTGTTTTGAACTTTCTATTCAGTGCATCCTGAAAAACAACAAAAACGTTTCCCACAAAACTATTAACAGCACAACTGTTTCCAACATTGATAATGTTTTTACTTTGAGTGTGCATGTTGTTTTGATGAATTGTAAGTGTATAATGATATGTGTCCCTGAACCACAAAACCGGTCATAAGGGTCAATAAAAAAGCTTTCCATTGATGTATGGTTTGTTAGGATAGGACAATGGCCGAGATACAACTATTTGAAAATCTGGAATCTGAGGGTGCAAAAAAATCTAAATATTGAGAAATCACCTTTAAAGTTGTCCAAATGGAGTTCTTAGCATTGCATATTACTGATCAAAATTTAAGTTTTGATATATTTACAGTAGGAAATTTACAAAATATCTTCATGGGACATGATCTTTACTTAATGTCTTAATGATTTTTGTCATGAAAGAAAAATCTAAAATTTTGACCCATACAATGTATTTTTGGCTATTGCTACAAGTATACCTCAGCAACTTAAGACTTTTGTGGTCCAGGGTCACATAAGTCTGTCCTCCAGGAGATCGAGGTTAATAAAAATATTAATAAAAATAATGTTTATTCAGCAGCAAATCAGCATATTAGAATGATCATGTAACACTGAAGACTTTTTTTTTTTTAGTGTAAAGATAATATAATCCATTTAAATATTACTGAAACTCACGAGTTCCAGTGCTCTTTGGAGATCCTGTAGAGATTGGCGAACATGATAGGCAGGATTACACTAGAGTTCTCCTCAATCAGACTCATGATATACTCATTGTTCCAGTAGTACAAAGCTCGTTCTGCCACCTGAAACAATATACAACCTCCATTTTAAAACATTTATAATATTTTAATGTCAGTAGTGTTCTACACAGGGATTTTAGACTGCAGAACCTGAAGCTTTCACTTGCACTTTTAATGCCAAAGACATAAGGTAGCTGAACCACACTTAATAGTGAAAGCAGAGTCGATGTTGCTGAAGCAAAAAAAAACAACAACAACAAAAAAAAAACACCTGTTTTTTTCTTTAATAGATCTTATGCCCAGAATTTTGTGATATTAATGATCAAAATTGCATACTGATATTTACAATAAACTGGTAATTAGAAGTCGACCGATAGTGGATTTTACCGATAGCAAGGTTTCACCACAGCGATTTATAAACTGAAAAATCAACCAAAAATTTTTTTTAGATACTGAATGAAAAATATAATAATGCTGAACGTAACGACCAAAAAAAAAAAACATGTAAATAAGCATTAGTTTTTAAATAGAAGAAAAATATTAATATTAAATATGAATTATACACTGATCAATGTTAGTTCATAGTTCATCGAATAATACTAATACTACAGCTTTTATTAATATTAATGTTACAAATGGAATCTTATTGTAAGGTGTTACCATTTCATAAAAATATAAACAGTCATGCTTAAAGGAGCTATGTGGAGGTTTTTACTTAAAAAAAAAAAAATCTTTAAGATAGAGTTTTCATTTGTACATGTATGAGCCAATCATGATATAAAAAAAGAATGACACCTCGACTGTCCACCACGGTTGCCTCTATCAGCCTGTAGGCTCAATTGTGTGTGGAGTCGGGCCCGAATTGGCGCGAAAATTCACAAAATGTGACGTCATGCGCATTCTCATCTACTTGGGCTTACAACCGTACGGCACGCCAGCAATTATAGTAAGCAGCGGCAATAGCGTTTTCAAATGGACTCTGCGGATGGAAAGAAGCGACCAGCCTCCAGCACAATTCAGACACCCACGGACACTCCTCGTAAGTATAAAAAAAAATAATAATAAAAAATAAAAAATAAAAGAGCGTGCGCACTGAGAACGAGCATGAAACTGGCTGCAGTTCCTCTAACGGCCACTGGTGTCAGTAACAGTTAGTAATTTCAGAACCTACGCAATGCTCCTTTAAAGATGGCCATCTTTAAATATCTACACAAAGGCCATTGAAATTACATACATATACATAAACATTGTATGTATACTCACACTTTATTTGTTTCCATTTTAGAAAACTTGATTATCTGATCAAAATAACAAAATATGGCATTCGTGCACCAGGCAAAAAGCACAGCGCCGCGTCTCATCTAGAACAACTCACAGGCATCTCACACCGGACACGTCGCGTTCAATTCAAGCAGCGGTCCAAAACAAACAGGCAAAATTTCAGGAATGATTAAAGTGGCGTCGATGAGTTTGAAGTTCGGTGTTTGAAAAAAAGAAAATGGAGCAAAAAGGAAAGGAAAAAGTGTGACAAATGTGTCACTGAAAAGTGCACAATACACAATCTTGCAGCCTAGGGTGAAATTATTGTGCACAATAACTACGATTTGGGACAAATATAATGCAATTTAATGGAAAACTATGTGAGTGGAGCTCTGGTGTGGCAGGATTTCTGTTGGCTGCATGAACAATGTTCTCTCTCACATCACTAACTTTAAGTATGGACATGCAAATGCTAAGCTAATGCAAATAGATGGTAACAAATGTGACATTAAACATTTGGATTAAACTTACGTTTGTTTGGTCAGATTGTTTTAACCACTTGAGGTACTGCTAATGTTAGCGTGCTTTCTGCCATAACAACAAACATACTGTTTTTTTCATTACTGATGCAGCATTAAGTCAACAAATGAATTACTTTTTAAGGATCTCAAAATATGTACTGCAGTTTGTTGTCGATGCTTTAAATCGTCATCTAAAGTGCCATGCTCTCTGCAGCGTGCAGCCTCACGTGTCAAAACAAACAGCATGAGGAATCAGTGATTCCACCTCCACAGGCAGCTCTCATACTGTATAATGACAACGCACCTTTTCAGATGCTCCAGCAATGGACGCAACGTCGTAAAAACTATCGGTATGGATTTTTGTAGATTGTTCTAGCAACTATCGGTGCCGATAAATCGGTCGACCACTACTGGTAATGTGAGCAAATATGAAGCATGGTTTCTCTCACTTATGAACAGAAAATTAACAACCCGTGATGCTGCAGCGATGGGAACTTTTGAAAATCTTCACATTTAAGTTTTAGCTATTACAAGATATTTACAGGGTCTGTAAGAAGGATTTAGGGTGTGGTGTGTTTACCTGAAAATGGGGGCTGGATACACATCTAGCTATCTGTTTAAAGAGTAGTTCTTGGATCTTGACAAACTGAGTGGGCTCAATTACATCTAGAATCTCCTCCAACTCTCCAAGAAACATAACCTACAAAATAAAATGTTGTAGAGGTTAAGAAAAAAACATTTAGGAAAACATGTTCAGCATTTCTCTTGAAAAAAATATACAGAATTTAGTTGAATAAATCACTTGCTAAGATACATTATGTTCTGGTAGAAGTTGCAACAATTAAAAATTTTCATTCTGAGAGCAAATCATTAAAAAAATGGACAATGGATTAACAATCCACAGGAATAATTCCATAAAATCAAGGCATTACCTCTTTTTGACTGCATGTTTTTGGCCAAAATTTCAATAAGCCTCTGATCACCTGATCACAAAAAAAAAGAAGCCAACTAGTAAAACTCCTTTAGAAACTAACTGAAACAAGATGGAACTTGATGAAGAATGAGGAAAATAATTGTGACAAATAACACTTACAGGTTCTGTTAACGTGGGATCTTTCTCTAGGAACTGTACAATACAATAGGCCAGCTACAAGAGATGACTTCAGATTAACAAATGCATTTCAAATGTTTCGATTCATAAATGAACATGGAAACATGAATCTGTTTCTTCTGCCCCTGAAATGCAACAAGCAAGCACAGACATGTGTAGATGTAACAAACAGCTGAATGTCTGTACCTGGGCATGGAAGAGAGACAAGCTCTTCACTGTGTGAAGAGGCAGCAGCACTTTCACCAGAAACTGTTTGTGCTCAGCTTTGAGAGGAAGTGCAAAACCATTGATGATGCTGTAAAACCAAAGACGTGTGGTGTGAGACTTCACTTCTGTTCTGACACTCATAACCATGAAAGAAACTGATAATATGCAGTAGACTCAGTCTTCTTGATGCCTCAGGACTGAAGACAGGGTAGAGTAAAATAAAACAGGAATGTGACCTCTGTGTGTCACCGTTTATGTATTTCAAAACTTTCTATTTCCTGGTTTAAATTTCTCCACATCACTACCAGCCAAAGAATGGGTCCTAAAATATGACATACCTTCCCAAAATCTCCAGCAGTTCAGCTACACCATTGAAGTGCTCTGTCTCATATACAAAACTGTCAGACCAAGAGAGAAAAAAAAGAGGTATATCAGCACCTCTTAATATTTAATTTTGTATATACTAGTGTTGTCACGGTACCAAAATTTCAGTATTCGGTACCGATACCAGTGAAAATCCACGGTTCTTGGTACCAGTTTCGGTACCAAAGCAAAACACAAAAATATGCTCATAAAAAGAACAAAAACTTTTTATCACTAAAAATAAAAGCAATGGCATTCTTTATACTTATTTACAATAGTGTTTAAAGTTTTTCTAAACAAGTTTCATCCAAATTTAATTTGTCTTTTAATTAATGAAATTTAATTTAATTTAATTTTTTGGTATTAAATTTTAAATTTGATTTGCTATTAAAATTTAAACATGGGAAAAATAGTGTGATTTATTTCTTTAAAAAATAAAGTTTTATTAATTTTTTCAACAGTAGTAGCAGTATCACATACATTCTACTACATAATAGTAATATTTCTAGCACAATGCCTTATGTAAAAATGTACTTTTATTTTGCCATTCATTCCTTCACACAGAACATGCAGCGTCTTCAACTTTTCAACCAACTTTTGCAGCTTAACATTTACAGATACTGGTCCATATGTAGATTTGATTTGATTAATTTATGCTAACTTTGACAAATCCGGTGCCTGTCCATATTAAAATGTAAGTTTCATTTTCATGACTGGATTTTGAGATTCCGTCTGCGTTTTATGCTTCGCGGAAATCATAGCGCTGTATGCGTCAAGAACCGGGTTGACCGGGTCCTCGGTAGCCTACTTAAAGAAACCTGGTACCATGACACTTTCATTCTTTTAGTACCGACTTGGTACCGAAGTACCCGGTCTTTTGCAACACTAGTATATACACAGTTAAAACACTTGACAGTTACTTACCAAAGAAAAATGTTGTTTATCTGTTTTCGGATGAAGGCCCTGAGGCCAAGGAACTTGCCATAGATTCTGTGGAGAACTGTCTTCAGGCAGTCCCTCTCCCGTGGGTCCTCGCTATCAAACAGCTCCAAGAGCTAGAAATTCAGAAGAGGAGTTTTATTAACTATATGAGCAATGTGTACTGCTTAATTACCCTTCTTATTACATAGCTACAAAAATAAAAGAAATAAAAAAAAAATAAAATAAAAAATATTTTAGGGCACTGGTAACCATTGACAAGTCAAATGTACAGTTTAGTGGTAATTATGCAAAAAAAAAGATTTGACCGCAAAATACCACAACTGAAGTGTTCAAACTGCTATATCTGTACTGTTAATACTGGCTTCATTTGATATATGATATGATGAGAAGACAAAAGAACATTTCACAGACATCACTCACCTGTAATAAAAATTTCTGATCAATGTATTTTTTGGCAACGCTAGGCTGAAATTCCTGACTTTCCAAAAAGCGAATGAAGAACTCATACACGAGCTTAAGTGGAAAAAGAAGAGCGATATCAGAAAATTTGTGCTTGAAATGAAACCTTGCAATTATCTCAACTATAAGACTTTTTAAAGCCAATATTTTTTGACATATTGTTTTTACATGTATTCAATTTTAAAATGCTGATGCTGCCGATTGTTGTCTACCTGTAAGTGTGGCCATGAGGCCTCCAGCGTGGGCTCGTCCTCCTCTGGGTCAAACTCATTACTATCACTAGGTGGAAGAGTCCGAAAAATATTGCAGGACACCTGTGAGAAATGAGAAGGGGCAACACTTGAGATTCTCTTAATTATATATGCATATAAACTAGACAATAAGAGAAACTTTACAATCACAGAGTGTGCTATTAATCTTTAAATCTCACCATTTTGACCACCTCGGGGTAGGTCTGCTCAGTCAGGTACCCCCGGCTGAGGGTGACATAGTCCACCAGCTCATTCAGGGTGGACCGTTTATACTCTTTCATTTTGAGGTCAGACAGTGTGTCCATGAAGTCAAACAGAATACAGCACTGCTGCAGTTTCTTCAGGAATAGCTCTGGTTGCTCCTGAGCAGAAACATCTAGACAGACAGAAAGAGAAAGTTAATGAAAAACAATCCAGGAGTACTAACAAATGGTTTACATCAACCTCCTTGACTTTCCTACTGTAATCTGTCTCATGTTTCAGGAGTGTTGGTAGGAAGCCTAAAATACATCAGCTTGGAGGTTCATCTGACCTCTAAATATTCCAGCTGATAGGGCATGAGTTTGAAAATCCATTTGAGACCAGGTAATATATGTGCCATATCCAACCACTTACTGTGGCAATTTAAACACTTTACACAGACAGCATATGCACACAGCAAAACTTCAAAGACGTTTGTTAGTTTTTAAATGATAAAACAATAGATATACTGTTCATAAGTATATTTAGATACTGTGTGGATGTCAAATGTTAGTCCAAGATGTTCATGATTAATGTGATAAAATACACTTTAGGCGAACTGGCTTTTTTTAAATTAAAACATTTAAAAAAAGAAATTGCTGGATAAAAGTATTAAAGATGCATTAAATTTATCAAGTGTGACAGTAATGATAATTACAATGTTAAAATATATAAGATTATAAGATAAAATGTCATTTTTTGAGAAAATTAAAGGCTTTTAAGTGCGCCTTATAGTGCGGAAAATACGGTAAAGGACGCTCTTTTGAATTTTCGATTATTCAAAGAATCTTGATGCATCTAAATGCATCACAGTTTCCACAAAAATATTAAGCAACAACCTTTCAACATTGATAATAAGAAATGTTTCTTGAGCAAATCAGCATATTAGAATGATTTCTGAAGGATCATGTGCCACTGAAGAGTGAAGTAATAGTGCTGAAAAGGAATTTTGTCACAGGAATTCAATTTTTAAATATCTCAAAATAAAAACTATTTTAAATTATATTTCACAATATTATATTGTTTTTTCAGTGGTTATCTTCAAATAAATGCAACCTTATTGGGCATAAGAGACATAAAATACTTTTTTTTTTAAAACAACATAAAAACTGTGACAACATGACACAAACTTTACAGAACAATCCCATCTTGAAAATTAAAACCTTTCACCTGGTCACACAGTGACAGTTTGTCTTCATTCAGTGTGTTGCTTTCCTTTTCTGTTATTATAGTACAACCATCCATATCAGCTCTATCAGACCAATAAAACTAGGTCAGAGCACTATGACATCAGCAAACCATTATCTTCATCTGGCCACGTAAACACAGTTTACCTTTCAACAGAGGTAGCTGCACCAGCTCTATGGGCTTGTCCTGAGATCTGAACTGGGACGAACTCTGTGCTCGCTTTTGCTTGGCTTTCCTGACAGACTTCCTGGTGAAGCCGTCCACCTTGTCCACCGACGGGGCTGTGGTGGCTGCTGAAGACATAGCCCTGTGCCAGAGAGAGTTTACGGGTGACGAAGAAAGAGGAAAACAGAGAACAGGCAGTGATAATGTGCAGAATGAATGAAAATCACATAAAATGAGGCTAAATTTTAATTAAAGTCAACAGGAAATAAATTAGTGGAAAAAAATCAGATGTGAAAAAAAGACATTAAGACCCATGTCTTAATGCAACCCACTGAATGGACTCGAACACTTTTTCATTCATGTAAATTAAATATGGAGCAGTAATGAAAGTCCATAGCACTTAATGGCTGCATCTAAATATGCAAACTACATATTACCATCTAAATATTCCCTACTAGAATACTATGGAAAAGGGTAGCATGTCTGTACTCTGTATTCATAAAATAGTAAGCAAAAAGTATCTGGCTGACCTACTACTTCCATCGAGATTTTGAAGCATTTAATTCACTTTGATATCCCATGAGGCCACGGGAGAGACATATTCAGATGTTTGGCTTTACTGAGAAGCAGAACATTCAATCTTAGTGACAAAAGCTAGTGAGCTTCCTATGCAAGAGGCATTTTAGGCATCACAGACACGCGGTTATGAATTTAAATGCCAGATGTGCACTCAAGCCCTCAACCTGCCTTTCAAATGTAATGTTAGTAAACAGCAGTGGGCCATTACAGGTTAAACTGTACTAAGGCTGGTGTCCCTGAGGCTTCTCAGCCTTATGTCATCGCTCAAAACACACCCACAGGAATGCCATGCACTGGGATTACCATGGGTCAGATGGGACAGGAAGTAATCAGGTTTAGTGCTGCTACCAGACAGAGCAGGAAGTGGAGGAGTAGCAGAAAGAGGTGGGGACTTCACACTGTACACGTGTTTAGCAAGGCCATATCTCCCCTCGAATGGGGAGGAGTGGCGTGTAACGGTGGACAAAAAGATGAGCGACAACAAATAAAACAAGCCAAAAACAAAAAACAAACAAAAAAACTAAAACACTTAAAAAAAAGTTAAAATAAAATAAATCAAAAACGAAAAATCAACAACACTCAAAACCCTATAAACAAACACTCAAAAACAAAAGTGAACCAAATAAAAACACCCAAACCATAAAACAAGCTAAAATGAAAAACAACACCAAAAACTAAACAAAAACCAAAACAAATTGAAAATTACACTGGTTGTACCATGCCATGCTTTTTTCTTTTTTTTTTAAGTAACAGTTAGTTAATTCATAATTGGACATGACTGAATGTAATGACTAGAGGTTGCATGGATAAGTCAAGAACCGTTCTGAGAGATTCAGTAAGTGAGTGAATCAGACTCATTCCAACTGATAAACCAAGAGTTCAGGGGTGTATTCCAGAAAGCAGGGTAAACTTACCGTTGAAATAAACCCTGAACTTTTGGTTGATTAACCCCAAACCTTGCTGACTCGAGGTATGTGGTTCCAACAACACATCCGGGAGTATGTTCATTCAACTCAGAGTATGTTCCTGGTTAAGACTCAAGACATTCTCAACAGAGCGACGAATCACTATAGAAATGGACGCTATGAAAAAGCTGTTTCTGTCTTCTTCTTTTGTTCATTAGTTGTTTACATGCTTAGTGCATATCGCCACCTAATTGATGGCTGTGCAATTTTTATTTATTTCCATTTAATCTTTAATCCTTGAGAATGTGAATTTTGTTGTTTGTTTTATGCTAATTTATATTAAGTCATATCAGATATGTATTTTGATTTAAATTTAGACATTATAGAAAATGCCGATCCATGTGTGAGATAATATAAAAATGTAATAAAATAAAATATATTATATATTTTATATATAAATATATATTAAGTAAAACATTACCTACATAGTATTTATACAGATAACTCTTATATATGCCAATAAAAAAAATAATCATATTAGAATAATATATTGCCTTATTTATTACTTATATTAGTACTTCCTCATTAACATATCCAATATTATATATATATTTATAGTATATAATGTTGTGCGGTATCTGTCACACCCACTGAAGGCTCGCTGAAGTGAACTAACCCTGGAACATAACCTGCTCCGGAGCAAGTTATGTTCAGAGAGTGAGTGACAACTAACATACCCTGAAAGTTACCTCCTTTTTTCGGAACCGAAAGTTGAGGTTATCAACTTACTTACTCTTAAACATACCCGGGTATGTCACATAACCTGCTTTCTGGAATACCCCCCAGGTTTGTTTTTTAGGTGCTTAAAAAGACTGCCATGTAGAATGTGATGAACATCATTCATCTTGACTACAAAGTACAAACTAGTTCTTAGTTCCCAACTGCACCTGTCTTTTCAGCTAAAATGTTAACATCCTGAAACTCTACTATGGTAGCAGCCAGATGACAGTAACAGACAGCTGATTAATTTCACAGCAGGCGCAGATACTTTGTTCATCAGAGAAAATCTTCAGGGGGTCTATTGATGTGCCCTGTGTCCTACATTTGGGTCACATCAATTTCAGTTCCAGCTTACCAAAAATAAACCTAAATGAAGGCCAGGAAAAACAAGGGGACCATTAGTGTATCATCAGTTTATAATGTCTAGATACCAAAAATCTAGCAGTCAGTACTGATACCACCAAAACTACACTATTCCTGATACCCAAGTCGATACCACGGAGAAAAAAAATAAATAAAAAGAAGAACAATAAGTTGAACATTAACTTCTTTATTTCAACCGTTTAATATATATATATATATACCTGTACCTGGGAGAACTTGAACCCCCTCCCCTTCCTCAAACACTGTAGAGGATTGCTGTGGATAGCATCATGTTGAGAAGACGCTGTGCTCTGCACTGTGAAGGTAAATCCATTATTTATTTATTTATTTATTTATTTATTTTACTGCCAAAGGAGTCAGGACAAGGTTGTGAAGAATTAATGGTTTAAGTTCATTTTTAACCAGCTATGCCCCAATCTTGTGTCCCCATCATTTTAATGATGACTGCTACTACAGCAACCTAAATGCGGGATTCAGAAGTCGGTTGTTATTGAAGGAAGGATCATAACCCAGTTTAATTGGACCAGCTTCTTCCTCCTCTGAATCACAACCTGTAAGTATGATTAAAAAAAGCACTTGAATGTTAAATCCACGGATAAAATGTCAAGGTTTCAACTGCATCTGTCAGAGATTGAATTTATTATAGTTACTTTCAATGTACTCTCAATAAATAATGTTTATTAGTTCTAACAAATAAGTCTTTGCTCAAAACTAACCAAAGTTAAAAATAATTAGTTTGGGCTATAATTTCGGCACAGGAGAGACTTGATGTTGTTTCAAAACAAAAGATAATATATTTCGGTTTCAGCATCGGCAATTTACCAAAATAATTAGAAAAATATTGGCATATCAAATATTGGCACAAATCTAATATCGCGCATCCCTACTCATAATGCATTAGATAATAAAACACATTTATTAAATAACATTAATGAGATTAAAATGAGCAACCAACCAGTATACTGATCAATTTTAATCCATACCACAATAGACATCTGCATTTCACTGCAAAGGCTTTTGACTTTTTTTTATTTACTGTACAGTATATTACTTTACTACTAACCTAAGCCTTCACTGGCTCAAAGTTAATGATCTAGGTAACCTTTCACTTTCTTCTGGATTCCTGCAAGGGGTGTTTGCTAACAGAGAGTCCTCACAGCCACAGTTACAACTCACATCATCAACAATGACTAGCAAACATCTACAAATTAAAAACCTTGTATCTGCTGACAAGGAAAAGCAAGACTCGTCTGAAAGTTAATGTAAGGAAGACCAAATTTTCCCTTAAGTCTACTTATCTGGTAGGTTGAATGTTTGCACCATTACAAGTGCTCTGCCTTGGCCTCATATTATTTGCATTTCTTTCCTTCTTCTGTTTAATCTCCATATTTGCTCTCTTTAAAGTTGTCAAAATAATAGGACTAATTTGCACAAATATTAAATACAAATGAAAAATAAAAAAAGTTTGCCACAGGGTATACACACCTAATTTTTTTTTCATGGGTTTACTGATAGAACCATTGGTTCAGTATTCAATAACAAATCAAAGCATTCATTATGAAATCAAACACTACTTATGCAATCCAGTGTAGACTGATGTAATTTTACAAAAGACAAATGCCCTTGGCATTTAAGAAATTATGGATAATTGTGGAACAAATGAAGCAAAAGAGAACTACTTTCAAAATGAAAGGCCATGATGACATACATTTAAAGGATCAGTTCACTCCTGAATTAAAATTTCCTGATAATTTACTCACCCATGTCATCCACGATGTTCATGTCTTGTTTCAGTCAAAAATAAATTAAAATTGAGGAAAACATTACAGCATTTTCTCCATATAATGGACTTCAATGGGGATTCATTTCTCTAGACAAGAGCATTATTCCTCGGCTGGGATTGTGTAGAGCCCTTTGAAGTTGCATTGAAACTACCATTTGGATCTTCACCCCATTGATCCCCATTGAAGTCCATAATAGGCAGAACATTCCTGGAATGTTTTCCTCAAAAACCTTAATTTCTTTTTAACAGAAAAAAGAAATACATGAACATCTTAGATGACACAGGGATGAGTAAATTATCAGGAAATTTTAATTCAAGAGTGAACTAATCCTTTAAGCAAGATCTCATGCCAAACAAAAACTCTTTACTTATAAATTTCACCACTGAGTGCGTAGCTGACAGTTATCAGGCTGATAGATGTGAGGCTGTCATAACAGCAGTCATAAACTAAAAGGACTTTGGAGGCAAAGGCATGCCATTTAAGGAAGCGTTTTCTGCCATCCTCACTGCTGCTTATGAATAAAAAAAAAACCAAACTAAATATAAAAATTCACACATCTGAAATTATAACAAACAATGACATCATAACATCAACTAAACACCATAGTGACAAGGTTTCAGTGATCTGTTTTTCATACAATGAGCCACATGTAGCCTGTAGATGCCTTACCAAAACAGAGATAAACTTAAGACCACAAGAGCCTTATGTAAAAGTGAACTTTAAAGAACAGCCGACTGCTGCTTTTCCATTCTGCAGATTTGTTTACACTATGGTGCTCTAATATAGTCCTAAACAGCCTGCCAGTACGAGCTTGTGATTTGTGCTAAGAAACAGAGCACCACACACTTAACAACAGTCCAGGATTTATTCCCCATTCATCTTACAGTATTATAAATCAAGATAACAAGTTGTTTATCAGATGTTCAAAATATCATACACAAGGACTTTCCATACATTGCTAAGAGAAGTCTATTAATTGAATGTAAAATGTAAGCTCACCTTCTTCAGAGTTCATAGATTGCACTATTAAACTCTTCACGTCAAGCTAGAAAATGTCAGCTGGGGAGTCAGGACTTTGACTTGGCTGTTCTAAAGCGCAAAATGTCGTCTACTGAAGCTGTTTGGTTATACATTTACTTAAGAGTGTAGGATCATTGTTCTACAGCATGACCCACATTCAGTTAAGCTTCGGCTCACAAACGGACACCTTGATGCTCTTACAACGTCCAGTAAAACACCCATGCAAAATACAGAAATTGTTACTACTGTGCAAAGTTGTCCCATCTCTGAGGTGGCAAAGCAGCTCCAAATGATTACACCCTTACATCACAAACAGGACATGGTACACCACTGATCCATATATATATATATATATATATACACACACACACACACACACACAGGTCCTTCTCAAAAAATTTGCATATTGTGATAAAGTTCATTATTTTCCATAATGTAATGATAAAAAAAATAAACTTTCATATATTTTAGATTCATTGCACACCAACTGAAATATTTCAGGTCTTTTATTGTTTTAATACTGATGATTTTGGCATACAGCTCATGAAAACCCAAAATTCCTATCTCAAAAAATTAGCATATCATGAAAAGGTTCTCTAAACGAGCTATTAACCTAATCATCTGAATCAAGTAATTAACTCTAAACACCTGCAAAAGATTCCTGAGGCTTTTAAAAACTCCCAGCCTGGTTCATTACTCAAAACCGCAATCATGGGTAAGACTGCCGACCTGACTGCTGTCCAGAAGGCCATCATTGACACCCTCAAGCGAGAGGGTAAGACACGGAAAGAAATTTCTGAACGAACAGGCTGTTCCCAGAGTGCTGTATCAAGGCACCTCAGTGGGAAGTCTGTAGGAAGGAAAAAGTGTGGCAAAAAACGCTGCACAACGAGAAGAGGTGACCGGACCCTGAGGAAGATTGTGGAGAAGGACCGATTCCAGACCTTGGGGGACCTGCGGAAGCAGTAGACTGAGTCTGGAGTAGAAACATCCAGAGCCACCGTGCACAGGCATGTGCAGGAAATGGGCTACAGAGAAGCAGCACTGGACTGTTGCTCAGTGGTCCAAAGTACTTTTTTCGGATGAAAGCAAATTTTGCATGTCATTCGGAAATCAAGGTGCCAGAGTCTGGAGGAAGACTGGGGAGAAGGAAATGCCAAAATGCCTGAAGTCCAGTGTCAAGTACCCACAGTCAGTGATGGTCTGGGGTGCCATGTCAGCTGCTGGTGTTGGTCCACTGTGTTTTATCAAGGGCAGGGTCAATGCAGCTAGTTATCAGGAGATTTTGGAGCACTTCATGCTTCCATCTGCTGAAAAGCTTTATAGAGATGAAGATTTCGTTTTTCAGCACGACCTGGCACCTGCTCACAGTGCCAAAACCACTGGTAAATGGTTTACTGACCATGGTATTACTGTGCTCAATTGGACTGCCAACTCTCCTGACCTGAACCCCATAGAGAATCTGTGGGATATTGTGAAGAGAAAGTTGAGAGACGCAAGACCCAACACTCTGGATGAGCTCAAGGCCGCTATCGGAGCATCCTGGGTCTCCATAACACCTCAGCAGTGCCACAGGCTGATTGCCTCCATGCCACGCCGCATTGAAGCAGTCATTTCTGCAAAAGGATTCCCGACCAAGTATTGAGTGCATAACTGAACATAATTATTTGAATGTTGACTTTTTTTTGTATTAAAAACACTTTTCTTTTATTGGTCGGATGAAATATGCTAATTTTTGAGATAGGAATTTTGGGTTTTCATGAGCTGTATGCCAAAATCATCAGTATTAAAACAAAAGACCTGAAATATTTCAGTTGGTGTGCAATGAATCTAAAATATATGAAAGTTTAATTTTTATCATTACATTATGGAAAAATAATGAACTTTATCACAATATGCTAATTTTTGAGAAGGACCTGTATGTATATATATATATATATATATATATATATATATATATATAAAAATTTCTTCAGGCAACAGCAATTTATTTTTGATGTCATCCCACAAAGAGTGTGCAATGTGTTCTCGGTGGTTAATTCACCACACAAGCTGCTGTGCTAACATATCCTGAAGCGTGCTGCAAGGGTTCTGTAACCTACTGAAACGTTTTAAACCTCTCTCTTGGAGTTTATTTAGAAGGGTCAAACTAAAAATCCTATATTTCTATGCCTGACCATCACCACACACCTATTTCTTGAGGGGACACTAGTGGCAGTTCTCATCCATTTGGTGTTCTCTGTTAAACAGGACTCCAGATGAAAAGAAAAAAAACTTTTGGAAGAGAGAAAGAAAAAAACAGCAGCAACAAGTTTTTGCACCATTTCTGTTAAAAGGCCAATTATGAACATCCTAAGTATAATCACAATTATTATTTTAATAATATTAATTATTTACAATGATTGATCCTAAAAAACTACTGTTTTTCTTTTAAACATATTGGCAGATTTTGTGGATACATTCTTAGATTCAATATTTTTAACATGGTGAAAAAGCGGAGGGTAACAGCCGCTTCACGATTAAACTGATAGTTCTGTGTGACTGCCAATGCAGGCAAAAAGGGACAGTCACAAGCGAAAGTCAGAGAAAGTGGACAGATGGTTTAAAACATGAAAGTTCTCATTGAAATTTTGACATGCACATTAACAATTTTAGCAATGTTAGACATTTTTTTAAAATCGAATAATTAAGCAACTTAATATTACAAAATACTATTTTGTTTTAAAATCAAATTGTTAAAAAAATCTGATGTGACATGACACACCTGACTATATCTTTTCCATCTTCAAGAGTAACAAACACATTTTTGACCCAAAGAAACCATTATCAAGCTTCACAAGCCTCGAATTTAAAGAACATACTGCGAGTTTAAGTCTGTGTTTGTTTTATAAGGAAGGGCCCTGAACCATACAATTGACTCATTTAAATGATTAGAACGCCTGACTCAAATTACAACCATTATACAGACAGTTGTCCTTTACATTGACTCACTGTTTTGAGAAAGTGAACACTGGATCTGAGTTTATAAAGACAGCAAACTTTCCTTCTACATATTGTAGGCAGGTACTCCAATAGGCTTTATCCAAATCATGATCATTACTACAGACAGTTTTTACAAGTCACTCCCATTGCTCGAGGTTTAACTACATTTTCTGTATCCGAGCAAGTGTGACTGGTATGAACTTTCTGATGAAATGCAATTCCTTGACAGATAAAAGTGTGTCCTGCCTCATTATAAACACTACCAGACATAAAACCATGAGATCAGAAGAGGCCTGAAAAGTCTCAGTTGTCAGTCGTGAAACGCATGACTGCAGCTGTGGAACAAAAACAGGTGTGGAGTATATTGCATTCCCAAGAGCCTGAAAGACAAGGCCAATTAACAACAAGACTGTTGACCTGGTAAAAACGGCAAAAGCCAAAGAAAACCTGAAGGTGACAAACCCTACACTGCTTTTTAGGATTTATGTTCAAAGATCGAACCAGTGAACGCATTCTGGACAACATAACAAATGGACGCATCAAAAAGGGCTTATGCAAGCTGCTAAAAGAGCTGAGAGGGGAAATCAAAATAAAATCACTTCATATTTGGAAAGTGAGATGATGTTCTCATCCCATCAAAGGCTAATCAGGCTCTCACAGGAGCCCAAGACTATAACTCAACATTTGGGAAGAAAATACAATTATCTTCATGGCACAGTGAACAACCAGTGCTCGTTTCACCGCATTATCCCATGAAGCAAAATGAAGAAGGCGTTTCCGAAAACCATCAAGTGAGCAAATATGTCAGAAACGGAATGACATGTTTGTAATTAAAGCACGATCGTGTCTTTAACAGCGCGTAAACACGAATCGACCTCAGAGGCTTTGATCTTTTAGAGTGCATAGCTCTCTAGTTATAAATAAATAGCTAACATTAGTCAGTCTGCTTTAAATAACCAGCCGCGGGTTAAATGTCACGCTAAAATCCCTATTAACTTAGTAATGCAGTGTTTAATTGGGTTTCTTACCTCTCTCGATGGTTCTCGGGTCCAGGTGGTTCGTTCTAAGCAGCTAACCTAGTACTTGCAGGCTAGCCAGCTAACTCAAGCGCTTCACTGTCGGACTGTTTAAACCGGTCTCGGCTTTGGAAAACAGTCCGTGAATGAATGGTGACGATTTTTCCGATTTAAGTCACACCAAAACTCCCGTTTCTGAGATAATTAGCAAGCCGTCTGAAGGTATGTCAGCATTGCACTGCTAGCAGGAGCTCCCCGTACAGCTAATCCCTGTAGCTGCCGTCCCAGCCTGCGCCAAAAGCCACATTCATACACGTTCACTGACCGACTACATACCCAGATGTTGGTCACTAGGGTAGAAATGTCCTTCTCCTTACTACTAAACTCACTAAGCGACTAAATGCCAACCTGCTATCACAAGTATATGTTAGCAGGCTGTGCTAGTAATCTTTGCCAATTTTTTCCTGGCTCAAAAGCTCAAAACAGACCGCAAAACCTAGCATGATGAAACGCGGATTTAAGCTGTTAGGCCAATGATTGGCTACTCTCTACTCAACGAACGCGTGGATTGGTCGGCTGACTGTCATTCAAAAACTGTTTAGGCACGCCTCGAATTTCAAACGTCATTTATGTCGAGGAGCTGTGGAGGTTGGTTGCGGCGCAAACGTCTGAGATGGAGATTGGATAAAGACAAGGAGCAGAAATGCCCGTGTGGCGAGAAATGTCACCCGAGTTGTGGTCCCCTCGGAATCCGCAGGCTCTGTTTGCTTTAAGTGAGTCGCATTACAACAAACTAATGATGCTTACTTATGGTACTTGAAAAGAGTTCACGGAGAATATATTCTACGGTTCTCCTTGATGTACTTTGTATGTACAACCACAGGATGGCGATAGAGTATCTTAACTTTGTCCCTGCCGTTCTCAGTGAAGGTTCATTCTCAGTACGAGATAAACTGAGCACGGTTTGATAAAATACGAACTCAGTTCAACTTTCTAACTTGGTAGATGACAAATAAAATGATGATGATGCTTTTTTCAGGTCCTGTTTTAAAAGTATGAATATTCCACGGCGTCCTTAAAATTATTGTGAAGTCATAAAATAATAAAATGCATTAATTTTTTTTAGATTTGAGGGGGGGGGGGGTATCATGTAAAATAGTTTCAGAGCAAGCACGTCATGTCACACCACTAGACACTGATGTCACTGCTTTTATGTCCACCAAACCTGCCAACTCCCCAAAAATTTGATTGATGAATGTGGAAAAACAACCCATGGTGAAATACTGCAGTGCACAGAACCTAAATATGTGTATTGTACAATTAGCTATGATGTGGAAATTAGCAAGGTGCTCTAGCACTTACACGGTGGGTTAAAATCAATACATCATGCAGAAAGTAGACCTTTGTCCAAAGAGCTGACAAATTGAGAAATGAGTATGTGTGCTTCTGAACCTTCCTGGATCAAGAGATCTCAAGCACACACACTTACAATGATAAGGGGAGACACTGCAACATTTAGTTAGTAATAATCAAAAAGCCATTTTCACAAACATGCTGTAATACAAAATGTTCATATTGCTGTGATCACTTAGTAATGGATTTTTTAAAATAATAATAATAATAATACAAATATATATTAATGTCAGATGACAAGAACACAAAGACTGTGGTAATTTATACGTTTTTTTTTATTCACAGTAATAATAAGAGCAGAAAAATGGCAAGCACATTGCAGACGAGGAGCCATAGATTATAGATACAGTACATGTGTGAGTTTAGATGACCGTGAACAGCTCAAATCTCAGCTCAGGTAAAGTGCACAAGATTCATTCATAATGCATTTCCTTCCAGGAAACCCTAAAATATCATCCAGCCATCTGTGATATGATAACCACTTTTGCACAGTGCACTGTAAAATAAAACAGCTTATGATTCAGTTATGGTACATTTACTATTTGCAGAACTGATCACAATTGAATATAAGCACAACTGTTTCCTTTATTTATACTGGTGCACAGGTAAATCATTTCAGATAAATGTGTTAACATCAAAATATGTTAGAGAGAGAGAGAGAGAGAGAGAGAATGAAAGTCTTCAATTATATAACAAACAATGAGTTTTTGCAAATAAACATTACAGATGTGTGACAATATTTTCTGTTATTTCCACCATCAAAACAGTTTACAGAAAGACAGCTGTGGCGTCTTGTGCCTAGTTGAAGGATGAAGTTGCGCTGAAGGAATAAAGATGTAAGGCACTGAGGTTTCTGAGCAGTGAGCAATGACTGTATGTCAGAGATCTGGCTTCTATGACTGGCTTTACAACATTTCCTTGTGTAACTGAACACACTAACAAAATACACTGCTAGAACAAAGTACTAGTTCAATGACACACAACATATCAACTACCTAGGTTAATACTGATAATTTCTTAAAATCAGAAAATACATGTTGGATTTAGTTTGGCCATGTTATCATGCCCATAGTCATATTTAATTCGGACAAGCGGACAAAGCAAGTAAGTTCAGTCCTTCCATTAAATAAAGCCACACTGAATGTGTTCCTAGAGAAAGAGGATTTTAGTGGATCTCCTCCAAACTGCTGACAATACGGGACAACATGTATGTCTTAATGCAGTCAAATGAAGAGACATGCAGAACACCTGCAGCACAATCTGCACTCCACACCTCTGAATTTTAATATCTCAATTTAGCCTACTGTTACTAAAAGAGACAGTTCACTCAAAAAAAAAAAAAAAAAATCTGTCATTGATTTTTGGGTGAAGACATCTTGTCTTTTCCTAGCTTGGGTTTCAGAGCTACACATCTAATGGAAGTTCATGTATACAGCATTCATACTGACAGGAAGTTCCCTCCTCTCATGCTCTCAATGCATTACCGCTTATTGTGAGGAGTGAGCTCAACCGGTTTTTAGATAAGAACAACCTTCTACACCTCTCAGATTTTGGAGTGTCTTTCCTGAACCACTGAATGAACCATTAGAGCCACAGCACTGATCTGGAATAGACCCACAAGAGAAGAAACAAGCCCTAGGAAGAACACAAATTACAAATTGTTATTCGAATGAGCCCTTGTGAGAAAACCATGACAAGGATTCAAATAACTGACATGGGGGTTCACTCAGGTCAGTTTGCTTCAGAAGAATGAAAACAGATGGGAAGGGCCACAGACTGAGTCTGTACAGCGAGAAACAATCCTACGTATTGTTGAGCAAGATAAATGAACAAGGGTCCAGGATGGGTGGATGTCAGTCTGCTGAGGGAAAAACACTAAAGACAAATGCAGGAAACATTTGAAACCTTTTTAAGTATGGCTATAAACAGTCAGGAGCTTTGAACAGGTCCTATGAAGATCATGACATCAGGCGCACTCACTATCAAGCTGTCTGATTACCCACTGTTGGCAGCAAATGTGCCAAAAACCCTGTTCAAATGTTTCAAAACAAGCAAAATAAATTAGCATGGAAATGGAGCTGGTGAAATGATCGAAATCATGAACATCATATGTGTTTGCAACCAAAAGGCTTTTCCAAGTTTGTTTTAGTTTTGGATAAAAATCAAATAATAACAAGACCGGACAGAGGGATTTTCTTCAGGATAAGCCAAGGAAGCCGAAGAGAAGTGGCACCAGGAAAACGCAGCAGTAAGCCACTGTGCCGTAGACCATAAACCGGTATGCGAGTTCCAGGTGCGCGTGTTGTCTAGCCTTCCGCACATCATCCGAAGGCACGCCAAAGATCTTGCATGCCAGAGGGATTGCCACCACCTTCATGGCAGCCCTGACGGCAAGAAGCACGGCCACTCCTACCAGGAGCCGCATGATGGAACGTGTCAATAAAGCCCCATCGATCAGGGGCAGAGTGAGCGGAAGAGCTTCTTCAGGGGGATCTGGATGCAGACCCAGTTGGTGGTTCAGGCGGGATGCTAACGCTGCTCCGGCAGCTGTGGCCAAGGCTTGGGCCGTGTCACCACGGGAGGTGCTCCATGAGTCCAATGAGAAGGCCACCAAGCTGAAGCCAACATGCAGAAGCAGAACGATCAGAGGGGCGTAGCTGTGGGACAGGTAGAAGGTGTCGATGTCATGCAGCATGGGCTGAAGGACCGCCAGGATGAGCACACTGTAGAGGAAGCCTGTGATCACCTCCTGTGAAGATGAAGGAGCAAACTTATTAGATTTTATTATTAAAGGGATTCCCTCAAAATTAGAATTATGTCATCATTTAGTCACCTTCATGTAATTCCAAACCCATAAGACCATCGAAACACATATATATTATAGATATTAACAGATATTTTTAATGAAAACTTTTTTTAATTTTTAATTAGATTAAGATTAATTTTATGACAGATTTATTACCTTTTTGTATCTTTTAAGTTTTGGTTACCTGGACTTTCAAAGGAGGGAGAGAAGCTTCTCAGATTTCCTAAAATATCCTAATTTGTGTTTCATAGATCATAGATTGTGTGAACTATCCCTTTAATGATATTCTATTTTCCAGTAGTCCTTGGGTTAGTATGATTCAAATTAGGAACCATTAAGTTAAATATGTTAATATTGTTCACACATGGTGTATTTTTCAGACAAACTTCCTTATAAATTGTCATTGTTTATTCACTACAGGCCGGGCAAACACATGAAGGTTAGTGAAAACAGGTATTGGTTTGCATGAGAAAGGTGGCGTTCAAGCATCAGTGATCTGTAAAAACAGTGTATGAGTCATGATGGAAACAGGACTCCGTTGTGAAAAGAATTAACAAAAATATTCACCCCATAATGCAACATTGCAGTGCATTTATTAACTATACAGTGAGTCCACTAATTGAATGTCATGGTTGCCATAACATGTTGAAACAGACCTGAGAACAGGCTGGAAGAATATAGCATGTAGATCTAATGAAGAGGTATTATTTATGTAGGTTTTACACACACGTCAGTTAAAGTCTATTTTCATGGTATCTCTCCATTTTATGTGAGGTTTCACAGATTGCAGATGTCCAAAGTCTTTGCATCCAGCTCACTTTTTCTAACACTGCAGCCTTGACGAGCATTAGGATTTTGACGTTGTAATTTCTTTGCAAATAAATCTTTAAATCATTATATACCGAAAATTTTGACATCCGCCCTAGATCTTTGCATTACAGTTAAGCAGCAAAAAAATTTTTTTTGAGAATCATGTGACACTGCTGACTGGAGTAATTGCTGCTAAAAATTCAGCTTTGCTATTCAAGGTATAATTTTTATTTTTAAAATACATTAAAATAAAAAAACTATTATTTTAAACATTGATATAACTTTGCTGTATTTTTGAAATGCATGCAGACTTTGTGAGCATAAGAGACATAAATATCACCAACCCTAAATATTTTTAATGGTAGCGTAAAGTCTTTTAAATCACATCTTTTCAGTCCATACTGAACGATCTGGTCACAGTATGAGAAGACGTGGAAGATGTAGCAAGAGTCATATGGAGAACTTTATGTTACTTTTTGCCTCATATTAGATTGACAGCCTCAGTTTCCTTATGATACAGAGTGGCAAGGTTATTCTGCACAATGTCTTTCTTTTTTTCACAGAAGTAAGTGAGTGACAAGGCTCTGGAGAGGCGTGAGGCAGTAAATAATCTATTTGCCCCTTGTTGTCTGATCTGATGTGAGGCACATTCAAGGTTAACAAAATTAGAGACTATGGACACCTCAGGGAAACACTACAATCTGATTGCATGCATTTATATGAGAACCTTATGCAGTTATGTACTTTAAAATGGGTAAAAGGTCAAAAGACCCTGCAGAAGAAAAATGATGAGCCTTCCACACAGTCACGATGACAACTCTCTCTTTAGAGATTGAAGACACTTAGATCTGACAGATGTGTAGCTTGTTGGACCGGTCCATGTGCACTTTAAATATGCACGTGCATGCACTTTGCTCCATATACTGCAAATACAAAAGTCTCCGATTCTTTTCAGCACAGTGTCTCATTTACACGTTGCCACTGCAGTCCTGCTCTAGTCCTTCCTTCTATATATCAGTCTTTTTAACTGATAGGGTTAAATGGGTGCTGGAAAGACCTAAGCCATCCTTGAGACTTTTTTCGTAATCCTCTCTACCAAAGCACTCTGATCACAGCCGCTTCAGTCGACAATAAGGAGTTTTTGATCCTGGCTTGGTTGGATTTTCACTCATCTTGCCAACATTTTCACACAAATAAGAAATGTTTTAGCAAAATTGTCAATGGCAAAAAGTGTGTCCAAATTCACTTAAATTTACCCTTTTGTATTATTTTAACATAGACATAAAAAAGGGATAGTTTAATCTTCAATAGATAAATCTTATTGGTTCTCCCGTATTCAGGCAAACATATTTTTGAGCTTCCACAAGAACTGATGAGTTTAGTTCTTGTGCATCAAGTACAGTTGACCTTATCATTTTAATGAGCTCTATGCACCTTCTGAACTGTCAAAGTTCTGGTTCCATGGACTTTCAGTGGAAGAACAAAAATGTCTCAGGTTTCATTAAAAATATAATATTTGTATTTTGAAGATAATCAAAAGTATTATTGGTTTGGAATGACATAAGAGCAAGATGTCTTGCAAGCAAGATACTGTAAAAAGCGAGATATGATGTCTCTGCATGTGTACAACCATAGACCCTTTCTAAAATGTATTTAAAAAGCCATTAAGATTTGTGGATTAGCTGTGTTGTTCATCATAGTGCCAAATACTTAATAGACTTAATAGGCTATTTATTTTCAAACTTTTTTTTACATTTTAATCTGGACTACTACAAACCCTAGATATTGTTTGAAAGTGTTTTGATTCTTTATTGTTCATTCACACTTTACACTTTACATACCGATAGGTATCACTTTACAATAAGATCTCATTAGTTAACATTAGTTAATTCATTAGTTAACATGAACTGCCAATTAAAAATTCTTCTGAACATTCATTAATCTTAGGTATTCCAATATTTAATAACACGTTGTTAAAATTAAAAGTTGCAACTGTGTTATTTAATGAGCTAACATGAACTAAGGCTTGTATTTTTTTTTTTTAACAAAGATTAATAGTAAATGTAATTGTGAATGTTAATGCATTAACTAAGGTTAACTAATGAGATCTTATTGTAAAGTGATACATATCGGTCTTTATAGTTCCTTTGCACTTTCATCTATGTAAAACTTTTAACTTTATATATTTTTCTGTATTGCTTTATTGCAGTTTTTTTTGTTATAAGAAAAAAAGTTATTAAGCCTGTTATACTGTATTATGACCACTGTATAATACCGTATACTGTAATAAAAGCATTAGCAATTAATTGCAACATGAAAATTTGATACCGGCATATCCCTACCCAACACAGTGCACGATCTAGACTTCCGAAATCACTGGGTGTGCAGATTTCCACAAAAATGATTCAGCCACCTTCTCCGAGAGCACAGCATTAAAATAACAAGGTTCCCATCACCTAGGCAACTAGCATCTGCTTTCTAAATCTGTCCGTTCTCACCATCAGCATTTAAACAGATGAAGACACGCAGCCTTTAAAAAAAAATAATAATAAATAACAGGTGCAAGAAGTAATTTGTAATTGTTACTACATGTGCAACCTGTAGCACCGATGACTAACTCTCACCATGTCAATCATGATGACTAATGCAAAGCTTGCATTTCAAACTGTCTATCGGACTCAGTATGCTCTGCACATCAAAATGATCACCAATGGCTCATGAAAGCCCAGGGGAAGCAATTATCCAGTCAGAGAAAAAAAGTCAAGAGGAAAAGCATTGAAAACAAATGAGCATTTGAAGATCAGAAGATACTGAGTCAGCCGTGATGACTCACTGATTTGTTTCATTACTGACAGTAGAGGGTTGCAAAAGACTAAAGCAGCATATATTAAGCTTCTTTTTGAACTGACACCAAAACCTTAGTCACGAAGCAGCAAGAAAGTCCCTCAACTTAGAAACTTGTGGACAGAGCTGATTTAGTGGACAACTGAATGAGCCTAAACTGCAAAAAACATATTAATATTCTCTGAATAGTGGTAGTTCATCCAAAAATGAAAACTCTGTCATCATTTACTTGAACTCTGTTTGTTCCAAAACCTATATGATGATGATCCCTTAACTTAAGGCAATAAGAAATAATGATTAAATGTGATGAAAAGTTTACTCACCAGGACAGAGTGCATGCCCATATAAATCCTGCTGATGCACACGAGGACACTCCAGAACAGAGCGATGCTCAATCCAAACATGAATGGGTACTGTTAAACAAAGAAAAGAAAGACTTGAGGAATTCCAGTAAGGTAATTTCTTAAAACCAGGGTTATTAACTAAAACCAACACCATAAAAAAACTAAATTGGTAGTAAAATACATGTTAACTGAAATGTAAAATAATAATAATTTAACTATTTTATGTCAGCTAGTTGTATTTGTATTATTTAACTTGATGTACTAAAATAACTAACACCAAAATATAAATTTATAAAAACTATATATACACATATTGACAAAAAATAATGATAATAATATAAAAAAAAATAAAAAAAACATAATTTTACTACAAATTGAACTAAAAATTAAATGAAAACTAAATGTTTCTAAAATAACACTGGTTAAAACACATGATCTAAATTTCTACAGACTACAAAACTCTAAACATTGTACTTAAGAAATAGAATAATAAAAAATAAATTATCCCATTCAAATTTCAAACACAATGTACTGTTCAGTAGTTGTTGTAGATGTTTCTAGAGCAGCAAATCAGCATATTAGAATGATTTCTCAAGGATCACATGACACTGGAGACTGGAGTAATGATGCTGACAGTTCCTGATTTGTCATCACACAACTAAATTACATTTTAAATTGTAATATTTTTTTACAATATCACTGTTTCTACTATGTTTTTAAACACATAAATGCAACCTTGGTGAGCATAAGAGAAATTTTTTAATCTCCATCTCAGTAGTTTATGTATATCATAATCAAACCTTTATTCAAGTGGTATGCAATAATGTAGTGTTTCTTTACACAAAAGAGAAGGCTGAACTAACTGTTTAAAACAGGAATAAAAAAAGCATATTATATAACTGACAGTACCCATGATGATCAACCACTAATTAAGCAACAGTGTCAGGACAGAGTGGGCCAAAATACCTTACGAGTCCATCAAGGATCAAGACCACCAGGCACACTTTTAAGTTTATATATTTGATGAATTCCTGAACATACTCTAATACTTCAAAGACAGACCAAGTGCAGTACAAGAGACGTGGATCGAAGTAGCTGCTGGTCCGCAGAAATGCCACTGGATTTCTCATCATTCAGACAACACATCTACTCGTTTTTGGCATTCAGCTAAACTTTCCTTCTGTGCTCATACATTTATTTCCTCCAGTAGTCTGGGCAATATACCAGCACCTCCCACAATCCCATCAACATTGACTACTCTGTGTGTACATTAACATTTGAGCTGACTTGACCTCACTGGATCTCCAGCAACTTCTAAAATAAACGCAATTTAAAATTGAATGCAAATTTTCAGTTTCCTTGAGAAAAAAAAAGGTACATTTCATACATCTAGGCTTGTTTGAATAAATAATCTGCAGAAAATCAACAGACCAGAGCAATGGTGAAAGAAGAGGAAACAGGTTTGAGGCTATTGTTCCTAGTTTCCTGCTAAATATAAGCGGATATGAAAGCAAGAAAATAAACTATAGGGACTTTGTGTTTTGTGCTCAAACAGCTGGATAAGACTTTCAGTCTTCAGTATGTACACAGCACATTATCAGTCAGTTTCTGCTGACATCAGAAAACTGCTGGGGAAAAAATTAATAAGAAGTGCACCATGAGAATCTGTCAAAAGCAAAAGACCAAGAAAAGCTTCTACAGAACTATCAGATTGTGATATATAATAGCTGTTTCAAAAATAATTATAGTACAACCTCTTCTGACTATATGCTAATTGTTAAATTAATGACTCTGACACCAACAAGCATATGATTCCGTTAACCCAGCAGAGAAATCCATATTTATGAATTATATAGTGCACTGCACAAACCTTTAGTGGTTAAGTAAGAAAAAAATCTTGCATATTTTGCAAAAAAAAAAATTATGTCCTGTCTGGAAATGCATTCACTGGGAACACTGATTTCCAGATGAGCTTGTTCTACAATAATATAGAAAAGTAACAGTTTAAAATGGATGCAACAGACTAAGGACAGACGACTTTTGAGATCTGAAAATCAATATTTGAGCACCAGTGGATAAACATCCCTTTGAAAGAAGGACAATCATTCTAGCATGTCACCACTGAACAGGATGAACTACACAGAGCACTGGCAAATTAACTGAGTGTAGAAACTAAAATCCCTTTTCCCATCAAGAGAAAATGCTTATTTTAGTTCTGTTTGATGCTGCAAGTCCTAGTGATCATTAAAGTAAGTTTTGAGAAAAAAGCATAAAGAATAAGCCTCAAATATTATGCTTGATTAAATGAGACGCATACAGGTACACAGTGCTTGATGGAGAAAGACTAAGGTGCCCACAAATGGTTTTAATAGCTAAATGAACTAATATGTATGTGGAGTATATGTGGAGTATGTATTCATGTATTCATATAAAGAAAACAAAACCTTTACATTCATGCCCATTAAATGTTAAGGGTGGCTGTGGTCAATGAGATCTGCTGGCACAACTTTATTAACTAATTAACACACAACTTAATTAGTTAAACATTAGTGCATTTTGACGCATTTCAGTCATTCTTCAATAACAGTTTGAAAATGAATTTGCTTTAGATAAACGTCAAAGTAAACATTGAAATCTCCAAAGGCTGGGCATCTGGATATTATTAGCTTACGTGTGCATAATAAACAAAATGCTTGCTAAAGGCAGATGGTTTTGATAATGAGGACAGATGCTTAGAATGAATAACTTTTATCTTTTTCTACAGTACAAGCACTTATTTTTATTATTAGTTTGTGAAATTAAGTAAAGTATAGATAGTATCATTTTCCAGTACTACTAACAATTAGGTAAATCACTGGCACTGCTTCTTTTGCTACTACTGTCCCAATAGTGACAATTACTTATTTAATTGTTACTGGTAACAAATTGCACGTTTGCTGGTGTTGTATAATAGCAAACTGCCATTCTACGGGAATCTGTAGTTTAGTTATCATGTATGTATTAGAATTTTTGCCGTTATATTTCAACACCCTTGCATCCAATATCCTACTAGCATTTCTCATGTCATTACAATTACTTTAGATGTCATATGTAAAGACTAGTCAGAATGGCTACTTCAAGTTTTTATTAAATCATACTAGATTTTTATAAAGATTACATTTTACCTAGTTAACTATATACTAGTTTCTAATAAACTGTCTATTCAGTTGCCACTAGAAAAACTTGAACAGATCTTGGTAAGGACTGGAATAGTTACTAGTAAGCTAAAAAATAAGTTGAGGAATTAGTACTCGTTTTTAACAACGTGAGTGCTGATGGCTGATTGAAAATATACTTATCACTCTAGGAATAAGTGCTAATGCATAACTAGTAATATAAACATACATGTTAGTTAGTAAAGAAAAAAAACTTAAAATAGATTGTCATGAACAGACCAAAGGGTTTCTGTCAAATGCCTCACGTGGGGACGGTTATCGATTGGTTTTGTGTGTGGAAACAGCGCAAGAGTGCAGTATACCTGCCACCGGCTGCACGTGAGCAGGAACAGACAGAAGGGCAGCGCGGTGCCGGACATGGCGTGTGTGGAGGGCATGCTGTACTCCGTGTTGTAGAACACCTCCACTTTGACCACAGGAGGAGAGGCGGGACGGGTCCAGCGGACCAGATCTTTGGTGGACTGGCCGAGGAACAGCACCCAGGCCCACACCACGATCAGCTGCCGGCTCACATAAGGGTCGACGTTCCACATCAAGAAGGGGAAGAACACGATGAAGAACATCTCGTTGCCCAGCTCGGTGCCGATGGTAAAGAGATAGAAGAGAAACTTGTTCTCGATGATGAACTCCTGGCCAACATCACCAGTCAATGAGTTCCTGCGTAAAGGCTTCACTGTCCCTTTGGAGTCCCTCTCTGTGTCTCGCTCCGACGGTCCGTTGAGAAAAGCAGCGGAACCCTCGTCCTGTTCAACATTTCCAGCAGCATTTAAACTTTTTCTCAGCCTTTGGCCCGTTAGTCCGTGTGCTGGATCCCCAACACTAGCCGCGCGGTCTCCCTGACATTGCCCCACGCAAGCACCGTTGACCCCGGGCTCCTCGTCACTCTCGCCAGCCTCGGCTGGTTTTTTAGAAAATGTCCCGCGGACGCCGCAGAGCTGCTGGAATCTGGCGACATGGCAGGGATCCTGTAGGTATCGACAAAGGCAAACGAATCTGTGGAGCGCGTTGCTTGCCATGGTTAAAAGCGAAAGGGCTTTAATACTGACTCGATATCCCACGCGCTGCTCGTGAGATGCTGTAAACACAAGCGCGTGCAAAACTGCACTAAACAATGGCAGATTATAATGTGCGCCGCATAGCTGTACTATCCCCGAGTCTTCAAACCAAGAGACAGTGGTAAAATAGAGTGGCTATTTCACTGGGAGCTAGGATATACCCGTTATTTAGCAGGGTGGGCGACAAATACGTAATTTAAGGAGGAGGGGACGCGCACTAGCAGTGACGCACAGTAGGTATCGCCCGGTCTTTCTCAATCATGGTCCGCTGGCAATACTTATTCACTAATAAAATTAAATGACTATAGCATGAAACAGGAGGATCTGAAATGGGCGGTGCGTTACACTTGATCAAGAATGATGATTTCTTATAATAAATCTTACTTATTTTTTCAGTGTGCATATTAAAGTAAATGACTAACAACGTTTTCCGATGTCATTTTTAAGTAAATTATTGTACAGGACGCATCCGAAGCAGCTCATCCCATTTCACGTGGTACCTGTTACTTTTTTCCGCGCTAAGCAGGTTTCACCAATCAGTCGTTTAGGCTACTAGATGAGAATTCTTAAAAATCATCTCATAGGAATTGCTGAAGATAACACAAATGTCTCCGAGATTAAACGTCACGTCATTTGAATGCGGCCCAGTTGAGTTTTCAGCTTTGTAAGCAGTCGAGCGCCTCCTAAAGGAAAACTAGATATTTTAGTAATTATTGTAAAAATATTAATTTTAAAAACGTGCAAGTAACTTTTGAACTGATTACAGAAACTGATTAATAAACAGAAAAATGAATGTAGCATAAAAATGACGTCAACCTTATAGTTAATAAGTAGATCGGTTCGTTTGTCTCATAAAATAACTCATTATGACAACGTAGAAAACGTTTTTTTTTTAAATATATATATATAGATCTATATATATATATATATATAGATCTATATATATATATATAGATCTATATATATATAATTTTTATTATTGCTTAATAACGTGTGCAACACGTTTACTTGGCTCATGAAATGCCTCATTATGACAATTTATAAAACAAAAAAAGGGTCAGGAAAATGTGAACAAAAACAATAGGTGAATCTGATCAGGTTACATTTCTGTTAATTCTAGCCAACTGCAAATTTGTGAAAAGTTCTAACTAAAAATATATTAATATGCAGAATTCGTCTCTTAGTTATAACATTTCTTGTAGACAGGTTGTCTATGTCATGGATAGGATGGCATTTATACAACTTAATATCATGGTTTTAGACGGACTTGACAAAGCCCACATAGAGGAGCACACTGAGGGACACACAGGGATATTTGTGGCGGATGAAAGGGGTTCCCCAAACTGAAGGATTTAAATTACCCTATGGGGCTATCATACTGTAGGTTATGTCATACTTGTGGCTGTTGTCTAAGAGTGTTGTCGAAGCTTTTATACAGGTGCATCTCAATGAATTAGAATGTCATGCAAAAGCTCATTTATTTGAGTAATTCAACTCAAATTGTGAAACTCGTGTATTAAATACTGAAATAAATGAACTTTTCCACGACATTCTAATTTACTGAGATGCACCTGTATATTAAAAAAGGGAACCAACGTTGTAAACACTTCTCCACTAGAGGGAGACTTTGCATGGCTTTTCATTTTCTATTGGCCTTAATCATACTTTTATTAAAAAAAACTTTTTTTAAATGATTTGGCCAAAGCAATGTAATACCACTAATGCTTTCTGAAAACATAAAACCTTAACCTACATTTGGTGATTTTCTTGACCTAAACATCTATGCTAAACATCTATGCATTCTCTATATGAAAAACGTAACAGGTTAGGCAAAGCAAAAAATTATAAGTAGGATCAAGCTAGAAATGCAACAGGAGGATGTATCTAATTGTATTATTTATTTTTGTCCAAACCAAAATATAACTAATGCTTTAATATTCAAACATTCATATTATTAAATAAAGCACTGTGGATTAGATTATGCAATGTCATCTGACATGACTCCTATAGCTGAATAATTTTATCACTTGAATCTTCTCTGGTTTTTACTTTTTACTGAAAGGGAAAAATAAACGTATACATTATATACAGTGATAATAATTAGGTAAAATTACAAATTCACTATATGAAATATACCAAAGAAATGTTTTGGTTAATGAAACCACTTACACACAGTCTTGTCTTCCTTCATTACACTCAGAAGCCATTCCTGTGTTGGTTCTGGCTCACCTTTTTCAGACAAAAGTGAAAAGAAATATCACACCAGCACTAACTTCTGACCTATGATTTAAACTACCATTGTTCTTAAAAATTATTTTACATCTAAACGATGGGTTTGGGCAATTCTGACCTGGTTTGCCAAAGTTTTGCCAGGTTCTGGTCCTGAGAAATGGGGACCAGGAAAAAAATTCTGAGTAAAAAGACCAAACTGTGAGATACAAATTCAGAGTTTAGAGAAAAAGGTCAGAATTGTGAGATAAAAAGTCAAAATTTGATTGTTTCCATCCTGTGGTGGAAAAAAAGGTTTCATACTTTACTATGGAAAGTTCCTGGTGGGGTTTAACGCACCTCAGATTTCTGAGTGGCTTCCTCCTATGAGTTGTTTTTTTCCTTTGCAGCCCGAGTACAAATGTAATAATGAATAATGCACACTAGTAAATCAAAGTTATACAAACTGAAAAGAGCTTAAAAATAAAGAAAGAAAAAAAACTAGTCAGTGCATATTATTAAAGTTCACCAGCTCACTGCAATTTTGTCCTGCCACTTTTGGTACTCAAAAGCACATTTCTGAACCAAACATGTCAGGTTAAGCAGCATCACTCCAGATTGCATTTGCACTGACAATTTCTTAAGGCATAATGACCATGGCACATTTCCAATCTCCTGTGTATCAAAAATACTTATATCATTTATTATTTTCAAATGATGTGTAAAGAAATTTATGCTGTTTTAAAATAGGCAATACATTTCACAATAAAAACATTTTGCTACTAAATACTCACTTCTAGCATTTCAGTGGAAGCAAGTTCGGCCACTCTGTCCTTGCGGTCCCGAAACTCTTCATTTACATCATTCAGAACGTTTGCTCGCTTCAAAGGTTAGCTGCAAGTCAGTCACATCAGGAGCCTTTTAGATGCTTTATTGACCTTCACCCCAAAACACATTAGCAGAGGTAGGAGATGCTGAATTTTTATTTTTGGGTGAACTGTCCCTGTATCTCAGACAAAGCGATTATATGACAGTCTGGGTTTCTGTGAAAAATAAGATGAGTAAATGACACTTTTCATTGCTCCCTGTTGTCAGTAGGGATACAAAAGTCACTTCTTTAAAATTTGGGGTAGTAGTAACAGGGATCATAGGCAATTCACAAGTGATATTATCACTACTTTTGTTATTAATAAACATTTTTATTATAAATATTTATATATTTTATTATAAACTCTTTTTACTATAAATGCACTATAATTAAATACAATATTTGAACATCCAAGCAAATGGAAGGATTGTATAAAAAGAATACAAATCGGAAACTATATTCAACATTTACATTTACATTTAATCATTTAGCAGACGCTTTTATCCAAAGCGATTTACAAATGAGAACAATAGAAGCAGTCAGGTCAACAAGAGAACAACAACAGTTTACAAGTGCCATGACAAGTCTCAGTTAGTCTAGTATAGAACGCATAGGCAGGGTTTTTTTTTTTTTTTATAAAATGAAAAGACAAGTAAAGGAAAAGTGCTAGTGTTAGTTGGTTAAGTGCAGGCGAAAAAGATGAGTCTTTAGATGTTTCTTGAAAATGAGTAAAGACTCAGCTGTACGAATTGAGATTGGGAGGTCATTCCACCAGCTAGGCACAGTCCAGGAAAAGGTCTGTGAGAGTGATTTTGAACTTCTTTGGGATGGCACCACAAGGCGTCGTTCACTTGCAGAGCGCAAACTTCTGGAGGGCACATAAGATTTAACCAATGAGTTTAGGTAAGTTGGTGCCGTGCCAGTGGTCGTCTTGTAGGCTAGCATCAGTACCTTGAATTTGATGCGAGCAGCTACTGGTAGCCAGTGTAACCTGATGAGGAGAGGAGTAACGTGAGCTTTTTTGGCTCATTGAAGACAACCCTCGCTGCTGCATTCTGGATCAATTGCAGAGGCTTGACAGTACATGCAGGAAGGCCCGCCAGGAGAGCATTACAATAGTCCAGTCTGGAGAGAACAAGAGCTTGGACAAGAAGTTGGGTGGCTTGCTCTGACAGGAAGGGTCTAATCTTCCTAATGTTGTATAAGGCAAACCTGCAGGACCGGGTAGTTGTAGCAATGTGGTCTGTGAAGCTTAACTGATGATCCATCACAACTCCTAGGTTTCTAGCGGTCCTCGAAGGAGTAATGGTTGATGAGGCCAGCTGTATAGAGAAGTTGTGATGAAGCAATGGGTTAACTGGAATCACCAGGAGTTCTGTCTTCGTAAGGTTAAGCTGAAGGTGATGGTCATTCATCCAGCTAGAAATGTCACTCAGACAGGCTGAAATGCGAGCAGCTACCGTTGGGTCATCTGGTTGGAATGAGAAGTAGAGCTGGGTGTCATCAGCGTAGCAGTGATAAGAAAAGCCATGCTTCTGAATGACAGATCCTAATGATGTCATGTAAATGGAGAAGAGAAGTGGTCCAAGTACTGAGCCTTGAGGAACCCCAATAGCAAGGTGGTGTGACTTTGAAACATCACCCCTCCAAGACACAATGAAGGATCTGTCAGAGAGGTAGGACTTAACCCACAGGAGTGCTGTTCCAGAGATGCCCATCTTTCTGAGGGTGGACAGGAGAATCTGGTGATTAACAGTGTCAAAAGCAGCAGAAAGGTCCAGTAAGATGAGTACCGAGGATTTTGAAGCTGCTCTTGCTAGTCGCAGGGCTTCAGTAACCGAGAGCAGAGAAGTCTCAGTTGAGTGGCCACTTTTGAAGCCAGATTGGTTGCTGTGCAGGAGGTTGTTCTGTACAAGGAACATAGAAAACTGGTTGAACACAGCTCGCTCAAGTGTCTTTGCAATGAATGGAAGAAGGGATACCGGTCTGTAGTTTTCAAGAAGCGCTGGATTTAGAGATGGTTTCTTGAGCAGTGGGCTTACCCGAGCCTGCTTGAATGCTGAGGGAAATGTTCCAGAGTGAAGAGAGGAGTTGATAACGTGAGTAAGCGAAGGTATGACTGAAGAAGAGATCGCTTGAAGGAGGTGAGTGGGGATCGGATCAAGTGGACAAGTAGTAGGATGATTGGACAGGAGAAGTTTGGAGACGTCCATTTCTGAGAGTGGGGAGAAGGAGGAGAAAGAGTGTGCGTCGGTCATTGTGAAGTTGTCCTCAGTCTGCGGTGTGGAGAATTGGTCACTGATGGATCTAGTCTTATTTGTGAAGAAAACTGCAAAGTCGTCCGCTGTAAGAGTCGATGGAGGAGGTGGTGGCGGCGGATTAAGAAGAGAAGGTCTTGAAGAGTGTCCGAGCGTCACAACAGCTGTTCATTTTGTTGTGGTAGTAGGATGTTTTAGCCGTGAAGACATTTGCAGAGAAGGAAAAGAGGAGAGACTGATACACACTGAGGTCTGTAGAGTTTCTTGATTTCTGCCATTTCCTCTCTGCAGCCCTGAGTTTAGAGCGATGTTCACGGAGAACCTCGGACAGACAGGGGCAGATGGGGCGGTGCGTGCTGGTCTAGACAACAGTGGGCAAAAGTTGTCCAAGCAAGATGTTAAAGTGGAGCAAAGAGTGTCCGTAGTGCCGAGATGGAGAGAGGGAGCGTAGGTTCCGTCGAAAGGTGACCTGCGTTGGAGTGTGAGGCACTTCAGGAGTAAGTGCTAGGTTAGCAGTAATGAGGAAGTGGTCTGAGGTGTGCAGTGGAGCAACTGAAGAGTTGTCCACAGAGCAACAGCGCGTGTAGATGAGGTCCAGTTGGTTGCCTGATTTGTGAGTCGCTGTAGTAGACACTAGCTTGAGATCAAATGAGGCGAGCAGAGTTTTGAAGTCAGCAGCCTGGGGTTTATCTAGGTGGATGTTGAAGTCACCAAGCAGTACCATCTTCAGGAAAGTTTGATAGCAGCACATCCAACTCCTCCAAGAAGTTTGCCAATTGACCTGGGGGACGATAAATGACCACAAAGTGGATTTTTACAGGGTGGGTTACAGTAATGGCATGTGATTCAAATGAACCAGTACCTGTAGGTGATGGCTGAAGATCAAATTTCCATTCTTTTGATATAAGGAGACCCGTACCTCCACCCCTCCCAGTGGTACGAGGAGTGTGGGAACAAGTGAAATTAGTGGAGAGGGCTGCAGGGGTGGCAGTATCTTCAGGTTTGATCCAAGTCTCTGTCATTGCCATGAGGTTGAGACCGGAATGAGTAGCAATAGAAGAAATGAAGTCTGCTTTGTTAACTGCAGACTGACAGTTCCAGAGACCAACTGGAATAGAGAGCGTAGTAGTAGAGGTCAGAGGGACAGGCCATAGGTTTGTCAGACAGGCCTTCCTGCGACGTACATAGCGTGCTCTCCGAGTGTTAGTAGTGATAGTAGAGATCTGAAAGCACATAGTGACTACAAGTGTAAGAGATATTTGAGAACAAGGTATACAAAAAGTAAAGAAAGAGGAGAAAAGCAATACTCAAGTGCCCTGTCGGTGTCCTTGCTCGGTGGAGTCGCGCAGTTATTCAATATTTAAACATACCCAAGTAGTAATACGATTTAAGACTCTAAAGAAGATATGATTGTTAGATGGATGTGGTTTCCATAACAAGGATTTTTGATCATAAATTGTTGAAAAATAATCGCAGTCTATAATTAATATGGGATGTAGGGATGGGATGGGCAATTTCACAGCCACCTGATTAACAAAACAAAGAATAAACTACTAACACGCACAGCGGTGAATTCATTCAAGTCCTGAATCCTGAACAGAAGCTTTGTGCATTTAAATACCAAGCAGGAATTTAAAAACATGTAAAGCATTTTTGGTCTGTATGAGTTTAAACAGGCCAAGTTCTATAAATACTGAGCATAAGATGCATTAAAACGACTTTAAAAAAAAAAAAAGCAACACTATGTAGCCTAACTTTTCTGTGTTCAACATTTGCAAAATGCACTGAACAGGCAACAGCTCCATCTGCTGTGGAGTTTGCCACAGAGTCAGTGTTGTTATCTGGTGTGAGACTCACTGCAGTCAGTGTTGATAACAACAGTCTGTTCTGGGGTTCACTGCAGAGTCAATATTGCTGTCTGCTTCCAGACTCACTGCAGAGTTGATGTTGATAACTGTGGGACTCACTGCAGGTTCAGTGTTGATAACTATTTGACTCACTGCACAGCAGATCAGACACATCTTAAAAAGGAGAAGAGCCTCTGTTTGAAGAATCATCTAGAATTAACTAATGTAGTGACTTTTAAGATCTAAGTTCATAACAGAAGGATTTTACCATCAGTAAGTCTCTGATATGTTCCCACTACAGCTTTTATACAAAAAGGGTATAGAGGGCCATCTCCAAACCTCTTTCTTCTTTCTCTTTGCCTCTTTTCTCTACCCCATCGACCACAACAGGCTTTTCTCTCATTATATCATTCAGAAACCAATTAATTCAATCAACATGTCCAACACTCCGGCTCAGAGTAATATTATTCTTAAACCTAGTGATGCTTTTGCGCTCTTTTCTTTACAGTAAGCATCTTTGACAAGTTTGCATATCGGAGCAGCAGTTTTGAGGTTAAAGGGTTACTCCACCCCAAAATGAAAAGTTTGTCATTAATCACTTACCCCCATGTCGTTCCAAACCCGTAAAAGTTCTTTTCGTCTTCGGAACACAATTTAAGATATTTTGATGAAAACCTGGAGGCTTGAGACTGTCCCATTGACTGCCAAGTAAATAACAGCGTCAAGGTCCAGAAAAGGTATAAAAAGTCGTAGTCAGAATACTCCATCTGCCATCAGAAGTGCAATCTGGGTTTTATGAAGCAATGGGAACACTTTTGTAAGCAAAGAAAACTAAAATAATGACTTTATTCAATAATTCCTTTGTCAGCAGTCTCCTCTGTCACTCCATATCACCTTGCTGTGTGTGCTCTTCTGTGTCATCTGCGCCACAAGGATGTGCTGTTTTATTTCAAATCAAAGCTAAATACATGTAGAAACAGCGCAGCATTTGGCGCGGATGACACATTTTTCTGGACCTTGACGCTGTTATTTACTTGGCAGTCTATGGGAAAGTCTCAAGCCTCCAGGTTTGCATCCAAAATATCTTAAATTGTGTTCTGAAGATGAACTGAGCTTTCACGGGTTTGGAACGACATGTGTACAAGGGTAGTGATTAATGACAAAATTTTCATTTTAGGGTGGAGTATCCCTTTAACAGGACACTGATAATAGCAGAATGAAGATTAATTACTTTGTTATAATGCATGTAATTTTGAGAATGAAAATTATTTTAGGTTTAAGGCTGGTGCAAAATTGCAATGTAGGAAACTTATCCAGGACCAAAATGTATCAGTCATTAAACATGCAGGAAAGTCATTCAGTGTAAAGGTATTTAATCACCTGTATTGTTATAATCTAACAGAAAAAGGTACCCAGGCTTTCATGTATTTCAGTGACATTTTAACTCGTTCACTGAAAAGAAACCAGATTGCAAAAAAACATGAAGTTCAGTCTTTGGAATGTAATCTCTAAATTCATGTTGATTTCATGAATATTTGAAAAACGGCTATACCATTCTAAACAGCAAAAAATGATTGACAACTTGAAAATATCATATCATGATATTTAAACCATGAATGTTAATACTCTTGTTGGGGTTTCCTTAGTCTCAGCCTCAGACGTATCCCCCACAGACCAGTGTTTGTCCTGTGTTTTTCACAATTTAATTTTTTTAAATAATATTTTATAATAATAAAAAAAGTTTATATTTTAAAATCTAGCTGCTTCACTGCTTTTTTATTCTTATTAATTAAAATTAAACCAAACTATGTTCCAAATAACTTCCCCACCGAGAATTTTAGCATTTCTATACAATGTGCAGACACTTTAATCTCCACAAAAATAATTTAGATATTGAAAGTCCATCATAGAAGTGTTTTGTCACTCTGTTTTAAATGTAATTTAACATACTCTTGAATAATAATAATTGTAAAAAGTGTCACGTCAATTGAAACATACATCACAAAATTCTGGTCCACAATTGTCTTTTACTGATTATGCAATAAACAAAACATTTAGTGTTAAGAGAATAAAGGAGAAGACTGCAGAGATAAATGAAGATTACAATAACAAAATAAAATGTCTTTGCTATTGAAAAACAAGATAAAAGGTCATAAAATACTTGCAGGACGTTGTCAACAGGCTAACATTCATCTGAAAGCATAATGAAAACAAATATTGTCTTACTAAACTAAGCATTCATGTTCTAATAACATTATAAATACCTGTAAAACTTTGATAAATGATACATCAGCCTTTTGTATGATTTTGTATGTTTGTATGAACAGCTCATTAAGCATGAATTACATTAAGCATCTACCACGTCCAGAACTAAACAGAAAAATATAAAAATCTGTTTCAACCTCTTTGAGACAAAAACCATCATGAGCACCACAACATGATTTTGAATTCCCTTTTTTGCACATTCTCCATCATTACTTTCAATGGCTCTTTTGCAATTCATCTGTACTGTTCAAGAGAAAACTTAGTAACGTAAGCAAATACCATCACAATGAAAGCAACACTCATAAATATCCAACAGCGTTTAACCACTGAGCCTATGAGTGCACACACCAAACTCACATAACCGCTACACAACGAAAATCTTGAAAATAAATTGTTCAATCTTTCATTAAAAGTACATATTCATAAAAATGGTTTCATATATTGCATGGACTGCTGGTATTTTATCTTAAGAAAATAGATTGTGCGACTGTAGCTACAATACACACGCTTTGGGGAAGAGGATAAAACACCACTGGGATTTTTTTTAGGTGAAAACAGGGAATCCAGAGGGAGTGCGAGAGATTGTAGGTATAAGCATCTCTGCATCAGTGTGCATTTAACATTAAGGCTCTTAACACTTGTCTGGTTGCTGCCACTGTTAAGTTATATTACACTCCTCTGTCTCCAGGCCCTCTACACACTGGGATGGATGGACTCCCTCTGGGCTCCTCTTCGCATCACTGGTGAAAACAATGAAAGGTGCAGGTCATCTAGTACATTTTTAATACACTGGGGGGTTATAGAGGGCTTGATATTAGGGCTTGGAATAAAAGGAGAAAAACTGGAAGCTGATTTCAGGGATCCAGGGGCAGCGGGAAGAAATGGGGATGCAGTGTCCAGAATTGCTTAATACAGCAAAGCTCAGTTGACTTGGTCCAGAGCACGCAGGAGCTCCTCTCCCTGCAGGAGATGATGGCGGTCCTGCACGGGAACGTTGACTTCGCAGTCGTAACGTGTTAGCTGAGGCAGCCCGCCGCTGCCCTCAAAAGAACTGCACAACAGGTGACTTGCCACATCTGCAGAATCAGAAGGGAAAAGAGATGAGCTAATTAATTGACAATTGTATTTACATGCTAAGATGGAACTCAAAAAATTACAAGTGGCATTACCGTCAAGTAAAAAGTACTAAAGTATTTCCCTGCGAACTGAGTACACTAAAATTTTTTACACTTTTGATACCAATTTTGCTAGTATTTTAAAATAAAGCTGCTTCACTTCTATGAATCTATCATTTTAAAAACATTTTAAAATGCAGGGTGCATTTAAAAATTCATAAAATACATGGCAGAGTTTTGATGGTCTTGTTACTCACCAGAGGGTAGTATGAGAATGGTTTTATTTCCTCCAAGCACACTCGATCCTTTAACCTCTATAACCTTTGCCCTCTTTCCAGGCTCGACAACACTGTCCACACTCTGAAGCAAAGCACCCTGCAGGAAATTGGAGAGTGGTTACATGAAAAACTCATCTTCAAGAATCATTTCACAATGTGCCACATAAGCTTTTTCCTTCTTCGATTTAGGAGTTTATTCTGTAAGTGTGTTTTCATCAGTTTATTCATTTTCACTGACCAGTCCAACAGCCTCACAAAGTGATGTCACTTCCTCCAACTTCCTCTTACGTTGAGCATTCTGGATGGCTAGCATCTTTGGTGACAGCTCGCTGTGAAATTGGAGCAACAAATACAAAATCAGATAATTTACTAGTAGTGACATATAAATGAAGTCCGAATCCGTGCTCTATGCTCATGGTAGAACCTTGGTTTTAATCTAATTGCAGTTTAATACAGATCAGCTATCTGATCCCTCTGCTAAAGGATTGATCTGACTGAGATTGATTGTACTGTAGATGATGCCAGCAGGAAGTCATGCCAGTGAGAGCTCTACCTGTTGTTGAGCTGATTGCTGTTCTGTGGGGTGGGAGACCGAGCAGGGGAAACATCCCGACTGCCGCTGAAGGGTGAGACAGGGGCACTGCACACCTCCTGTAGCAGGTGCAGGGGTGAAGGGGCCCGTGATGACGGCTCCTGCTCCACTACACTGCTGGAGGAAGAGGCTGGAGATGCAGGGGAGGGTAAGGGCTGGAACAGGGAGCTCATGGCTGACACAGAGTGAGGGCCAGAGGGGAGCGGATCCAGCGAAGAGGGGATATGCAGCTGGAAGTCATCATCCATTGGGATGTATGGAGCCAGCATCTCTAGGTCGAGATCCTCCATGGCCTAGAAATCACAGTCTTGTGAAATTTATACAATGCAATAATGACCACAGAGGGAAATGTTTCAGTTAAAGGGTTACCTGGGAGCTAAAAGGTGTCTTTGCCTCGGTATCAATAGCAAACAGTTTCTCAACCAGGTCCAGTTTGAATTCAGAACTGATGTCCGAGTCTACTTGGAAACAGTATTCCATGGGGCTGTTGGGCTAAAAATACACACTTGAACTCTTTGAGACACACAGGATCTCATTTACCATTAAAAGGAGCAATTCTTTTAAAAGACTTAAAATACCAGCTAAAAAAAGCAAGCGTTTAATGAGTACTTACCACCGAGGAGCCCAGTCCAGATGTGGAAGATGAGTTTGTGGAGTCTGGACCACGATCAGAGGCAGAGCAGAAAGGGAAGTCCTCCGCTCCGGTCTCTAGTTTGGTCAGGACTGGGGCGTAGTCAAGGGGGGTCAGAGGAGACAGACTGATGGGCAACTTCTTGCTGCTTGAGGGCAGCATGACATCATTGTAGAGGGGCACCTCCTTCAGCAGCTGCATGTCAGAATCTGGAGGAAATTTAATTATTAATAAATGATTATTGGAAGCACACCAAGGAATTGTGTGCATATTTATGAATCCATATTTCTCATAACAGTCTCAGAGGATTAGTGAATATGTTTTCAGTCATTAAAAGGTTACAAAATTGCAGAGGGATTGCAGGGATTATATTAAGGTACATTCAAAAGTTTTGGGGCCAGTAAGAATTTATTTTTGGAGGGTGGGGGAGAACAATTTTAACACTTATTCAGCAAGGATGCATTCAAATGTTTAAAAGTTAGATTTAAGTCTTTTACATTGTTACTAAAGTTTACCATTTCAAATAAATGCTGTTTGTCTGAACTTACTATTCACAGAATCCTAAATGAAAATAGTTTCTGAAGGATCATGTGACACTGAAGACTGGATTAACAGCTGCTGAAAATTCAGCTTTGCTATCACAGGAATAAATTACATTTTTAAATATATTAAAATAAGAATTCATTTTAAATATATTATTATGTTTTTAATAAATAAATGCAGCCATGGTGAGCATAATATACGTTTTTTTGGATAAACATTACAAAAATCTTACCAACCCCAAACTTTTCAACAGAAGTGTATGAGCTGTCAGTTGCTAGTAGACGTTCTTCTTCAACTTCTGGTTGCCTTACAATACTGGTGGGCTGCACAACGAGCCACAGCTATTGAACTTCGCTGCTGTTAAAAATGTCACTTTATTTGGACAATTACACTTTTTTGCCACTAAAAATGAACACTGTAGAGGGAAAGCGTTCATACAAGTTGCAGGAATATCATCTATGATTAAACAAGATGAGAATAATGAGAAGGAGAATATATGCTCTTTGCTCATGCCAGCTCTCATTGAAAACATCTGCCTTACATTTGCTGCAAATCAAAGTGAGCAAAGCTTAACATGTTCCATTTAAACATGTAACCATCTTTCAGGATGCACCTGAGTTGTTGAAGTCCAGAGAGATGATGGTGTCTCCTGCAGCAGGCGCCAACACAGTAAGAGCCTCAGGCTTCCCTTTCAGCTTCTCATAAAGTTCAGAGCTCTTTATGGGACACTTGAGGCTTTCTGGCTTAAAGAGTTTGAGTATGTCCACCTCAGAGGCCTCATCTTCTATCTCCTTGTTCTCTTTCTCCTCAGCCTTAGGTTCTGTCACAGTCTGCTGCAAGGACAGGACAACATCCCCCTCCACAATGCCACTGGACGGGACAGAACGTTCAAGATGGATTATGATCAGACACATTTGTATACACACTAAATACAGCAAAGAACTTTTCACGATATTTTGCTTATATAAAACCACTGTTTTACTAAATATGTGACAAAACAGAATTTGTACCTGAGAATGAAGTTGACGCACACAATGCACTGCGGCTGAGAATTCTTGGGGTTGTAGATAACAGTGGCCTGAGTCTCCAACCACACAAAACCACCTTTCTTAGCCAGCATGCGGTACTGGCCTGTGGTGGCCTGGCCCTTGGCGAACACTGGGAAAAATGACATTCTCCAATCAGAGGTTTTCCACAAGACATCTTTTGTAACAGTTTTGCACGTTAAAGTGAAACCTCTATCATGATCAGGTATGCATGCTGTCCAGGTACTCACAGTTGTTATGTGTCTTGGTGAGGTGATCTGAATCCAGGGCATGATAGTATTCATACACAGACCTGTTCAGCAGATCATCTGGCTCATATCCCATCAGCTCTGTGATCCTTTGGGAAAGAGTGAGAGGATTTGGTATGCAATTATAGCTACATGCTGAAACAACTGCCACTTCAACGTGATCTGGATATGAGAAGTCTAATACAGGGGGGTCTCTATCTTCTTTGTTCCTTAACCAATTTTTTGTTCTCGCAACACCATGCATTTGATCCTAATGTGAACAAGAATGCTGAATCCTGTGTATTCACTGTTTGTGGCCAAAGAATGTATGGCAGCTGGGCCTTTACATTGAGTTCAGCTTTGCGTCTCGATCACATGTGTGTAATGTAATATTAAGTGCAAAAGAAACTGTGTAATTCACATACGTACATGTCTAATCTACAGCTGTAACAATTTTGTCAAAAACAGGTTTCGAACACTAAAAATATGTTGTATTATTCATATACTATGATTTCATATACTAAACTATTTTGTAATTTTAGTTTAAGGTTTTAGTAATTCTGTAGTCTGCTTTTGACATTTTAATTAGTTTTTGTTTTTTATCCTGTCATTATTATTAATAAATATTACAATATATAGCTTTCAAATATGTTTATTTCGGTTATATTTTTAGTTTTTTTTTTTTTTTACTTCAGTTTATAGTTGAGCTCAGGGATAGTAACTAGTTATTATAGTATGTACGTACTACATACAAATACAACAGGACAGTGAAAAATATATATATTACCGGCTTCTGCCACTAGGTGGTGTTAATAACATTTGTAAAAGATCACAACGCAAGCTTTTGTGCTTTGACCTACTAGCCTAGTTCTGCAGCATTGCTTTTATTCAAAGATGTCAACAACTGGTAAGCCCACATAGTATCCACTGCTAGAGATAGATACCATCAAGGCAAAGGCAAATACATAAAAAAAGAAAAGAAAAAAAAAGAAATGGGGACATAAAGTGGGGCAAACCATTTACACTTACACAAAACAGAAAGAAAAGGAGCTGTGCACCAATCTATCTAGATAATCCGAGGGAAATTGTTTTTTCTGTTGGATGTATACGTGCTATTTTTAACATAAGAGCAGGAATTGCCATTTGTTATTTTAATGTGCAAGGCTTCTGATTTCATTTGCTTTAGTTTTTTTTATTTTTCAGTAATTTTTTTTTTAAGTCTTGATATGCTGCTTTACATTGCAAACTTGTATATTTTGTTATCTTAATCCATTATAATAATCATAAACACTGGTTTGTAGCACAAATCGTTTTACCATTTGCTGCTCTTGGTTTTTAATCTTTTAGTTATCTTCCTATAGCGGTTAATAAATCGGAAGTCTTGCACAACACAGGAAATAGCTTTCTTGCACTTTGCAAGATAAGGTGAATATGAGGCCATCAAATCTTCCTGCTAACCTTTCATCACAGTACGAGAACTTCATGTCCAGAGTGTGGCGGCTAAGAAAGGTCTTGCTGTCCAGAGGCACCTCAATGTTCGAGGGATGAGGAATGGGCTCACAGATGAGCACAAGGTAGGTCAGAGGAGGCTCTTTAAAGCCAGAGTCTCCCGAATCCTCGCTGCTCTCCTGCACACGGACATGACCAGCGCAGTGAAGAACCTGCATCAGAAGAGAGAAGGAGGAAACTTCTGTTCAAAGTCTTTTTATAGCAGATGTGTCATAACTACTATAAGGATGCTCTGTGCACAATAAGGTTCAAGCCAGTTTTTCTTTCCTTCTTCCTTGTTATATTTCCTGTATGATTCTAATGTCATCAAAATTAATGAACCATTAAAAATCAGCAAATCAGGGAACAAAAATATATCAGGAAAAGGCAATGCTAGGGGGTAATTATGTATAGGCTGTGGATACCAACAAATTAGTGATAGTCTGAGGAAACTTTGTTAGCATTCATACAGCATCTCACCTTCCATGTAGCAGACTTGATATTGACAGTCCGCCCTCTGCTAGTGAGCGTGCACTTCATACGCAGGAAGAAGTTGCGCTCAGTATTTTGTTCCTTGGTCTTTTTGGATCCTACACATTGACAAAAAAAATGAATGCAGTTAATGCATTCATTATGTATGGCTGGTGTATATTTTTGCAGGAAAATGTTGCAGTGTTGTTGCAGTGTAGCACGTGTGACTTACCGGTCTTATGGACCAGCATCTCTCGCAGCTCCTCATGGTCACATGGGTGTGAAAATTCAAAGATGCTGTGACCAGTCAGATCAAACTGAAAGAAAAGATGGCAGAGAAAGTTAGCTACAACTTAAGCCTTAAATCTAAACCGCAAAGAACCAAATAAACATACCTGTGTGAGGCCCATGCTCTTGCTGACATTCTCAGAGAGATAAACCATGTCTCCATCTTCAGACAGGACCATGAGGAAACCCTCCAAGGCCTTCAGATAAAAGCTGTTCAGCTGACAGTCCAGTTCATTCTCCTTCTCTTCTTCATCTGCAAAGCCAAACCACATCATTTAGCAATATAATAAGTATATGGCCATAGCAGCACATTAAGCCTCTTTTTTACACTGTCAGAAAATATAGTATCTGGAGAGTTACAACAGTTTGTCACTAGGCCAGTACTCTCAACGGGTACATTTTAGTACATAAAAAATAAATACTAGTATTATTATGCACCCCTGAAGAGAAGATAAGGTCCTTATTAGTACCAAAATACTAATAGTACATGTTATAAATATAGGGAAAGAAAGATTTACTTTTGTTGACAATAGCAGGTTTATAAGTGCTTCTCATTGCAATTTCAGGAAAGTGTGTTCTCAAATGCATGTTATAAACATCCCATAAGTCAGAGCAGATGCAGAGATGAGTTTGTGTAGCAGCACTTACTGAGAACAGTAGATCATGAGCTGCTTGAGTATAAATGAACATTTATTTAATTAAATCACAGCTTTTGCAATTTGATAGTCATACTAAGCCATATTGCAATTTCAGCTAATCATGCAGCCCTTGTACATATAGTATCTAAAAAATACATATTAGTACTAATATGCACTCTTTGAGGATTCTGCCCCAGTGTCATTGCAGATTGCAGGTTTTTCCCTCTGTTCATCAACTCAGCGTTTACAATATTTGTTTACAATATGTTCTTGTGGCAATGTTTTGATTCTCTTTTGCATGCGGATTAATTATTTTGCATATGTAAATATTCCAGTGAGCGTACTGACCAGAGCTCAGCAGCTTCCTCATGCGCAGGTAGCTGATGGTCAGCCTCATAATAGAGGCTTTGTCCAGGTGGGAGGTGACATTGTGTGGCAGAGGGAGCTGGTGTGCTAATTCATAGAACACCTCAGACTCCTTTCCCCTGCGAGATCGCGCTGCATCCCTGGACTTCTCCTTCCTGCGCTCCGAGCTCACCCTGAAAAGATAAGGAAGGACAGTGTGGCCTTAGTTTTGCTCAGTGTTTGTGATGAGACCTCCTGCACTAGTGCTTGAAGGCAGCAGCAAGGTCAACTTTTTTTAAATCCTCCATTTGAATTGCGTCAAAACTTGCAATGTCAGAGGCCAGAAAGATAGTTTCAGTGTGACTGGCTGGTGAAAGGAGAGTAGACACCCTTTGACACAGACACAGTAACAATCCTTGGAAGCCAGCCAACAGTGATAAATGTCATGTCAGACAGTTTTCTGATTTCCCAACATTAACTTTACGTTGCACTAGAAGGCAGTTTTACACACAAACAAGCCATAAAGTAACTGGTCTTAAAAACATGCAAGGTCAAAATCTGGACAATAAATAGCTCTTGAACAAAAAAAACTCTTTCCTGACAAACAGGTCATCACAAAAAAAACCTTTTTGTTAAAATAAGTCTCTGTCTCATCATGATTTCTAAAGAAGCATGTCTATTACTCTTGGGACCTTTGCCTATTCTGTCACTGCCAAGACAGACTCCCACACATTTAACAAATATTTCAGTTCTTTGCAAGAATGGAGAGCTCAAAAAAAAAACAAGCAAAGCTAATAGAAACAAAGAGCAACGATATAATGCACACCCTTTAACAAATGCCGCTACCTTCAGGTGTTCTTTCACGGTTTACAGATGTAGAAAACTCTCCATTGTTAACAAAAGCTGACACTTAAGGCAAATGGATTAAAAACCCTGATAAACTTGTCTTTTCTTAATTCTAGGATTTAACACAACATCTGTCTTGAAGTGGCTTTAAGCAAAAAGTTAAAAACCTCAGCTATCATCAGAAGCTAATTCAACAACAACAAAAAAAACATCTTTTAGATGTTTATCAGGTCAGCTGACAAAAGAGGTTAAGCCTCAAACAAGCTTGAAACCAGATACGGAAACATTAAGGAACTGGATTTAGCCAACGTTTGCAATAACAGCACAAACACGTCAATGCCTGAAAACAGCAGACCGTGTGGAGTGAGTCAATGGTGTTATTCTGTTTAATTGACCCAGATGCATTTGAGAATTAAAGTTGCACTGGACAGTAATATTGCAACAATTTGAAAATTCCTAATGCATTGTCAGCAGACGGAGGTCAAGAACCGTCAGAGCTTCATAGTAGTGTTAGTTTATCTGCATAGTATTATCATATTTCAGCAAAATAACCAAAAATAACTTTCCATTTTCTATCGCGAGCCATTAACAGGGTTCTGTCTGGCCAAGCAGCAAATTACACTGTCTGAAAACCACTCATCTCAAACCATTGCAACAGTTAACATCTCTTTTAGAAATGCCACCCACTGATTCAAAAACACAAATGCACAAATGCTAAATCTATTCACGATACATTTTTCCATTGATTATTTAAATGACCAATAAGCTCTCCATGCAACAAATATTCCCCATCTAGGAGCTCCAAGCTCAAAGCAGCAATGACAAACGAGCAGGAATTGTGTCAACCGTCAAAGCCATGCAAGACAATGGAGGGAAAACGGTTAAAACAGTGCCCTAGCAGGAAAAAACTGCATCTTCAGACGGTGTCCTAACTGCTCTCATTCTCCCTATCAAAGTATTTTCTGAAGCAAAACGGAAATCATTTGGCAAAACAACAACTGTCGCGTCTGGTGAAGACACCGGTGTAATAAAGGCAGGAATCGGTGTCTGTCTGTTTGTTTGCATTTTTATTACGTCGAAAACCGTTCATCCAGTTGACTTCACGCCAGTGCTGCACGACATTGGAAAGAAATGACATTGCGATATTTTATTTTTCTGTGATATATATTGCGATATGAAATCTAATCACATTTTTTCTTACAAACAAAAATGGGTTGAGCACACTTACATTCTCATTTTAAATGATTTAAACATCGACACCATCGTGTCAATTGATTAATATGCGCGAGGGAGAGAGAGCAAGACAGCGCTCGTGTTGTTTGAAGATGGTGAGCGTGCGGCCGGGGCTCGCTCGCTCGCTCTCTCTCTCTCTCGCACTCGCTCGCTCTCTCTCTCTCTCTCGCACTCGCTCTCGCTCTCTCTCTCGTGCGCGCGCGCGCTCTCTCTCTCTCTCTCTCTCTCGTGCGTGCGCTCTCTCTCTCTCTCTCTCTCTCACGCTCTCTCTCTCTATCTCTCTCTCGTGCGCGCTCTGTCTCTCTCTCTGCCCTGTCAAAACTTTAACTCTATGATGGTTAAGCTGTGCAAATTAATCCGCAAATCACATTCGTCGAGGGCCGGGGAGCAGCTGGCCTGTACAGTTAATGAATAACTGATCAACTACGACAGCCTACATCGCACATCCTGCGATGTGACTATCGTGGATTCGTACAGCGCGATATCGATGCTTAAACGACACATCGTGCAGCCCTACTTCACGCCTGGCAGGAGTGTTGTTGTGGACCCACAGGAGTGCACTGTTGCATTTTGGTGCAATATGGACATGCGACACGTTCAGAATGAATAAACTTTTTTTTCCCAAACTGCAGAGCAGCGCGAGCCAGAAGCAAGCGTGTAGGGCTTATATGCTCCGAGAACGGACACTTCACTAGTGATACAAAACACTCACGTCTGTTAAGAGCAATACTTTTAATATAAACTCAGTATCATAAGGCTGGGCTACTGTACATTTTATGACTGCCATATTCGCAAGTATTTGTAAAATTACTGATCAACATGGTGGATAAAAGCAGTTTTTTTTTTGTTTTGTTTTTACACCAACAATATACTATAGGTGTACTACTCACATAACTTAGGTGATTTTGCTTGATGTGCTGTTGTGATAGGCCTGTTCCAAATCTGATATTTGGCACACTGCCTTTGTGTTGTCCTCACTCAATTTAAAGTGCTCCCAGACAGCTGAGGTCTTCTGCATTTTTGTCTTCTCAAGAATCATGAATCATGATCAACTCAATCATGAGGTTCACTCATGGGTGATTCATATTCAAGGGTGAATGAGAAGTTTCGTGTGGGATGCCAGGTGTTTGAAAAAAGAATATTAAAATCTCAAAATTGAAAATCCAATGCCAACCCGCTGAACGAATATTTGAATATTCAAATCTCCATCCTTACAGATTTCATTGTGGTTTTGAGCCTGCTTGTGTCTGTGCGTGCCGGTTTCCATATATGGACTGTTCACTAATATATGTCTACATTATTGACTGTTTTCAGGGTAGCTGGAAGGCCCCTTTAGCAAAGTGGAGCTTTTTAACTTAAAAGGATGAAAAACGCAAATTCTGTCGTTAATTACTCACCCTCATGTTGCTTCAAACCTGATGAAATCAAAGAGCTTTCTGACCCTCCATAGACAGCAAAGTAACTACCATGTTCAAATCCCAGAAAGGTAGAAAAGACATTGTTAAAATAGTCTGTGTGCATCAGTGGTTCAACCTTAAATTTAAAAAGGTACAAGGTCTGTTCGCCGTGGGGCATACTGCAGCTGCACCCCCCTAAGGACAGCCCTGCATTTAACCAATATTATCAACTAAACTCAGGACCTGAATTTCAATTAGGAAACTGTTTAGGGCAAACAGGTAAGAAAGACTTAAAGACTGCAAAGTTCCAATATTCTGACACAATATTCTAACTACTTACATTCACTTAAGGCTAAACTGACTCTGCTTGAGGATACGTGCCAGGGTGGGCATTTTTACAGAAAGTGTATCTGGAAGCAATAAGTTGCAAATGAATAACTCCATTTGGTTGTCATGCGGTGTTTGTGAGACTGATTTATATCCACATGCTTTGGATGTGACTGTGAGAGCACAAATAACAATTGTGGATCATGCAACTACCGAATTATTTAAACAGACTTTTAAAAGATGTGCGAATGATACAGTTTTTGTCATGATGCAACAGAGACCCTATTGGTGGATCAGCACCTAGAGATGACCTCTACAGCCCTGAATGTCAGTGGAGCCTGGAATTAAAACATGCCATGCTGGTTTCGTCTGCCCAGAGGAGAACTGGCCCCCCGACTAAGCCTGTTTTTTTTTTCTCCATGTCATTTTTTTTTCTTTTGTCACCGATGGAGTTTTGGTCCTTGACACTGTCGCTAATGGCTTGCTTAGTTAGACGCTTGACTGGCTGATTGCACAGACACTATTGGAAGAGAGCTGAACTGAATAATGACATCACTGAATCATCAATGAACTGACTTTAGTTGGAAAGTGACTATTTGTTATTTTTCTATTGCATTATTGAAAAACTATTTTTCTGTTTGACACTGTCTGTGTTGTATAAAGCACTATAAGCTTTTTTTGCACTACAATCTTTATCTTGATTGTTTGTTCATCTCACTGGTTTGCACTCTATCTGCCATGTGCCTTGCGCTGCTTTATTTAACTTTATTTTTATTATTTGTATTTCTTTTTTTACATGCCCTTATTTGTATAGTTGTATTTTAGATTGTATCTGTATCATCTGTATTTTTAGGCCCTCCTGTTAGTGTTATCTGTATACACCATGGTTCTGAGAGTAACGCAATTTTAATTCTCTGCATGTATGTACTGTACATGTGGAAGAATTGACAAAGCAAACTTGGCTTGACTTTCTGCCTGTTTTTTATTAATTTTTCTAAATCTTTTGCAGACCTGGAAACTGCAATTAAAATTCCATGACTTTTCCAGGTTTTTCATTACAGTACAAACCCTGGAAGTCACATGAACTATTGAAACGATGTCCTTACTTTCTGGGCCTTGAATGTGGTAGTTTCATTGCTCTCGCAATTCATCAGAAATATCTTAAGGTCTTATGAGTTTGCAACAGCATGAAGGGGGAGTAATTAATGAGAAAACTTTCATTTTTGGGTGAACTATACCTTTAACTGAAAATGTATGAGGTTTTGTATGTTTTCAAAACGCAATAAGAAGAGAACATATATACAAGTAGGGATGGGACGATAACCGGTTTTATCGATAACCGTGATAAAATGTGCTGAAGGTTAGTAATATCGTTTAAAAATGAATTATCATTAAAACCGTGTTTGATTATCGCGGTTTTAATAACTCGCTATTAAATCATGTCCAGCCAGCAACAGTCTGACGCAAGTGCAGCGCACAATGTTTTTTTGTTTTTTTTCGAGAAGGAATGGCGAGTCAGTGACTTTTCTATGCTTTTCTATGCTTCTACACTTTTCATTGTAAGGAAGGAAATGCCACAGAATTTAATCTTTCTTTAAATTAAGTGCATAGAGTTGCTTGTTTTATTAGTTGTTTGTTGATTATTAAATATAAAACTTGCTGAAATGTTTTCAGTGTGAGCATCAACTATTTTTGAACACTTTCATCTCGTTTCAACAAAACCGTGATAATATTGATAATCGTGATAATTTTAGTCACTATAATCGTGATATTAAATTTTCATACCGTCCCATCCCTATATACAAGGGTTCAAAATGTTGCCCGTTTTACAACATGATTCCCAATATAATTGGATTCATTTAGATCACATGCAAGAAACAATGATAGAATCAAAAGATCACCTTTTAACTTTTTCCTCTTTCTTAAGAGGAAAACATAAGGGGGGCCACATTTCAACATTCAAATTGAAAGAGGTTTTGCCACAAGACAGGGCAGGAAGCTAGTTGCTTTGACGTCAATGCTGAGAGTGGTTAAGATTTGAAAGAAGAGATGCAAAAAGCGTGTCGCAACTTGGATGCCAACCAAAATAATGTCAGAGGAAAACATTGCCACTGAAAACAAGGTATTATTCACTTTAAACGAGGTATAAACTAAAGCCCTATAACAAAGTAGTGTTATAACAACAAATAAAATTTTTGATTATCTTTAAAAGCCAGGTAAATCTAGGTATGACCTTAACTGGATTCAATTTGTCAAAGAACAAAAAAAAAATCAGGTAAAAACAGCCAAGTTTTATCATCTCTCAAACATGAAAAAAACTAACTTTTGTAGGTAAATATTGCAATATAACATTAAAAACATTTTAAACATAAGATATGGAAAAGCTCATCTTCTGCATGCTTTCCTGAAGCTCAAACAGTAGAACTGAACATATAGAAACTGATAAAAAATATACACTTCCAATGCAAGTTTATTTGGATAAAAGTGTCAGTCAAATGCATGAATACAAATACCCTCAGAGGGTAAATCATGAACAGGACTATGAAACAGAATACATCCAAAAAACTTTGTAGCTGAATTTAAACAACGAAATATACCAGTCAAAATAAACTGCAAACATCTTAATCGCGATAGCAGTTTTGTATACAACAACACATCAAATTGTCAATATATTACATGCATGTTCATCACCCTAAATGAGAAATTCACAAATTTTCAACAAAACATCATAGGTTAACCAGTATTTCCAACAAATCAAAAACTATAATAGGCCAAATTGACCTGAAACATAATATAAATGGTGGCACACTGGACCTTTGCTTAACTCCAATGCCAGAGTCACTCGTCCAGTAAATTCACACCTACCGAAAAACCAAGCAACATTTTCCAGCCTCTGTAATCCCAACACTTATTTCCATATCATCTCATCTGAACCCACATTGATGACAGGCCTGACAAAGAATAAGACACTGTCAGCAAAACCCCAAGGACGAACTCCTGCTCCCAGTCCTTTATCCACAAATATGCCAGACTGCCTGACTGAAGAAGGACAAGTTAAAGTGAACACAAGTGGGGTCAAGTGCTCCATCATAAGACTAGCTCATGGCTCTTTTTAACTTAGACAATAAACTGCATGAAACATTCCTAACTAAATCAAGCACAAAACATCAGAATACAGAGTACAAGATTAGTATCAAATGAGCAAAGAACAAAGATTATGCCATTTGCTTTCTCCTCAATTCTGACAGACGTGCAGTTGTCTGATTATTACACTATAGGATAAATCGTGTTTTATGTTTAATATAATCATTCGTGCGTTTTGAGTTACATTTATGGTCAAATACGTATGTGCCTATATAACCAACGTGTTTACACATTTTCATGAGAACTGAATTACGTTTATAGCTTTATAAACTGTTTACAACAGAGGAAGTTTAAGTGTGCATGCAGCCAACTTAGTTCTGTTAGCTTCCTTCCACAGACACTTAACACTCTTATTGGCCCAAAAGGCCAAAATAATGCGTTACAAAGCAACAGATGATTCTTTAAAACGCCTTTAATTGTTGTTTAAAGAGGAATAGTCGGCATCAGGGCTTAAATCTGGCTCTTAGTCGTTTGGTTAGCCATCCAGCACAAAATGGCGACTTGTCCTGTGTGACGGGGATGAATATCTTCAGGCCTGTTTATTGCACAAAACACAACCATTTCTGCTCAGCAGACCACTTTATTCGAAACAAAAACGGGGATCCCTACCTTTTCTTTTCAGTGACAACTCCACTATCCATTCCTGGGTAAAACCACTCAGAATGTTAGGTTTTTCCAAAGCGCTAGGTCAGAAAAAAAATCAAGGACGTGGCCACCTCTCGCTAACAAATAAAACTGTGTTTACGAAAGAAAACGAGCAGATGCGGTAAAATGATACGATTCTAGTCCGATGTGGTTGTTGTGAAAACGTCTGAATGGTAGAGATCAACTCTCCGGTTCGCTGAAGGTCAAATCGTTTGTCTAGCACCGGCCGGCGCAGTTTCTGCTAGGTACTGAGAGATAAATCGTGCCTGCGCTACTACAACACTATGTAGCCCGCGCGTTCACGAGTCACGAGAGGTTGACGGGAGCGAGCACAGTCATATGAATTCAGACGTCACGGCGGTGTCGCACTCAAAAAGACATTCACAGAATTGACAGGACATCAGTCCGAGCAGCAGTTCAGCTGACCGCCACGGTGAGATGTAATCACCACTTTCGATCTCACCACAGATCTAGTAAATTAGAATTACTTGCTTGTCTTACAACCATCCTTGCAAGTGTTTCTTTCCTAGCCAATGAATAGTGCCGTTTATAACCAGTAATTACTGTTAAAATATAGTGTCTAATCATTAATTATAATTATTTTTTGATTAAAATAATGATTAGGTAACAGAGGACAATTATTTTTCTATTAAAAGAAAGAAAGAAATTACGTGCACCTAGTTAAACAAAAAGAAGAACAATTCCAAGTAACCAGGCATCGGCAATTACTAGCAACCATCCAGAACATCCTAAAACAGTGGTTCTCGACTCGGGCGCTCGAGAGCCACTTTCCTGTAAAATTTAGCTCCAACCTTGATCAAACTCTGCCTGTAACCTTTTAGCAATCCTGAAGATCTTGATTAGTTTGTTCAGGCATGTTTGATTAGGGTTGGAGGGCTAAACTCTGCAGGAAAGTGGACCACTGGGGCCAGAGTTGAGAACTTCTGCCCTAGAATGAACCAGCAACTGGCCAGAGCACCTGAACAGCCAGTTAAAATAACCTAGCAACTCGCCAAAACCCCATATCAACCATCAAACAAGCCTATTTGTGTAACCAAATCCAGGTTACCAACCAGCACACTCTTGCAACCACCTAGCAATGCCCTGGTAATCTGCTGACTGTAAAGTCATGTTAAAGTTTAAAACTTTAACTATTTAAATGGTGGGATTGGACTCTTGTCAAACATCAAAAACTGCTCAACAAATCTTACTTTTATAGTTTATTTTGAGTTGGTTGCAGGCCTTTACACATGAAAATAGCATTTTCAATATGTTTAAATTTTTTTATTATTTCATTTAAAGAGGGCAGATGACAACTGCAGTACACTTATAAAAACAATATGTTATTGTGTGTTGGTGTGGATTCTTATTTTTTACTGTTGTTAACAGTTCATAGCCATCATTAAAAAAAATTTAATGCTATTTTCATGAGTCAAGTAATGCAAACTGTCTATAAACTCAAATAAAACTAGAAAATCAAGGTTTGTTGAGAAAGTTTTTGAATGTTGGTTTGACAAAGTCTAATCTCCAAATCAAAAATAGTTCCAAGCTTTTACAGGATGTTCAGTCAGGCAGATTAGCTGGTGGTTGCAAGAGTGTTTGGTTGGTTACCAGGATGTGGTTAAACTAATAGATATTGGTCTTGGTGTAAATAGGCCTTAACTCTGGCCAATTTTATGGTCGGTTAGGGAGGTATCTGGTGTTGATGATGAAATGTTTAGCAGAATTTCATCAGTTTCCTCGAATGTGTTGGTCTTCTATTTCTTCATGCTGGTAACCTTATTTGCACTTTATAAATCTTTCCTTTCAGCATCACAAATCTAAATTATATTATTCAGGTTTTTTAAATAGTTATGTAGTAGTAGTTTATATACATATGTAAATGCATAAATTAACCTACAATTCTGTAAAATTTATCTAGTATTCCATGAAAATGATTATAAGTGACATGACATTCAGCCAAGTATGGTGACCCATACTCAGAATCCATGCTCTGCATTTAACCCATCCAAAGTGCACATACACAGCAGTCAACACACACAAACCACGAACACACACCCAGAGCAGTGGGCAGCCATTCATGCTGCGGCGCCCGGGGAGCAGTTGGGGGTTCGGGGCCTTGCTCAAGGGCACCTGAAGTCATGGTATTGCCGGGCTGAGATTCTAACCCACAACCGGTTAGGAGTCAAACTCTCTAACCACTAGGCCATGACTTTATTAGCTGGAAGCTGTTGTGTATAAAGTAACTGTGTGCCAATTTATAAAGCATCATAAGGGTTAAATGTCAGATGCAGCCAAGGCCATATGAAGGGGTTCCTACTGATGTGGAGGCAGATTCTGATAACTCTAATAGATGGACAACAAGGTTGAAACTGATGAAACTGTGATTTAGTTTAAAGCATATGACTGGAATATCTATGTAGAAGTCCTATGACAAAAAAAAGGCTGATGAAACTGTATCTGTCACGTTTATGAACTTGTTTCCTTATTTGGTCCTCTTCCTTTTCTTGTTTTAGTTAATTGATTGATCCCCACCTGTCTCCTGTTCCCTCCTTACCTTCTGTGTGTATAAATACCCGTTCTGTTCAGTTCCTCCTGGTCCGTGATTGTTGATGCGTGATTGTTTATCAATGTTGATCGTTGTTGAATGTATGCTAAATGTAATCTTGTTAATATAGTCTGTACCCCCTTTGTCTTCAGTAAACTCCTTATTTGTTCCAGATCCTCTTCTCTCCCTTTGTTTTACGTTTAGCACTACCCAATCTGTAACAGAATCACGGACCTTAACAGCATAGTTTATTTTTAGCTGCGTTTTTTCTTTCATTTATTTTTTGCTTTTTTTCCTCCTCTCCCAGAATGGCCATCCCAGCAGTCCGTCTCCTATGCCTGGAGCAACTGGACCGTTTGCTGGAGGACCACACCAGGGACTTATTAGATCTGGCGTGCCTTACTCACTTCCCCGACCGCTCGCTCTCTAACTTTTTAGCGAACGGTCCCCGAGAGGATTTCGCCGCTTTCGTGGAGTGGGTGCTGGAGAAAAATGGATCTTCGTGGACCATCAGCACCGCCAAAGAGGATATCTCCAGCCCCACTCCCGACCCAGAGACCAGCCAGCCACCATCAAGCCACACGGAGCCAGAGCCCGCCGCAGAGCCCGAGCCTTAGCAGGACCTCGAGAGCGCGACTGACCAGGTGTGTGAGCCGGCAACACCGTGCATCGTGGGAGTCCTCGTGGAGATCGAGGGCGTGGAGGAAAACCCTGCCCACACTCCTGCGACTCAGGGTGAGCTGCATCCGGTCTCGGGAAATATGGAGCAACTTATGGATCTAATGGACTGGTCTATGGAGGTAATTCCTGTATCCCCTGTTTTTCCGCTGGTTCCATCCAGCCCTGATCCCCTTGTATACCCTCTCAGTCTCCCACTCCTACCTCCTCCAGTCAGCTCCTCTGCTCCATTTCCGCTGGTTTCGCCCAGCCATGAATTTTCTGTTTCCCCGCTGGTTCCGCCCAGCCCTGAGTTTCCTGTGTCTCCGCTGGTTCCGCCCAGCCCTGAGTTTCCTGTGTCTCCGCTGGTTCCGCCCAGCTCTGAATCTTCTGTGTCTCCGCTGGTTCCGCCCAGCTCTGAACTTCCTGTTTCTCCGCTGGTTCCACCCAGCTCTGAATTTCCTGTGTCTCCGCTGGTTCCGCCCAGCTCTGAAATTTCTGTGTCTCCTGTATTCCCTCCCAGCCTCCCTCTCCCACCTCCTCCTAAACCTGCCAGTCCCTCTGCTCCACTTCCGCTGGTTCCGTCCAGCCCTGATCCTCCTGTGTTTCCTCCCATCCTTCCTCTCTCTCTTCCTCCTAGACCAGCCCGTTCATCGACCTCATCTCCTCTGGTGCCAGTCAGTCCCGCAGCTCACCCTCAGTCCGCGCCATCTGGGCGCGATGGTTCGCCGCTGGACTGCCAGTCTCCAGCTCCGCCTTGGCGTGTTAAGGCCCTGTCTCCGCCTCCAGCCTCCGAGCCCTGGACTCCTCCTTGGTCTTTCGACCCTGCGGCTCCGCCTTGGCTCTTAGCTCCCTCGTCTCCACCGTGGCCTGTCATCCCACCTGCTCCACCGGGCTCCCTCGTCCCTCCGGCTCCACCTTGGTCAGTCGTCGACCATCCGCCGCCTCGGGACTCCACTCCTCTGGTTCCACCTCGTCACTCCATCCCTCCGGCTCTGTCAGGCCCCTCCTTCCCTCTGGTTCCACCGTCATCCTCAGTCACTCCGGCTCCACAGCGGTCTTCCAGGACCCCGCCTCCGCCTTGGTCGCCAGAGCCTTCTGCTCCACCTAGGCCCTCCGGATCCTCGAAGTCACCCTGGCTCTGCGGCTGTGCTGCTCCATCTTGGGCTCCTCACCCACCGGTGCAGTCTCCGCCTGTCGGCCCCCTGGTGTCGTCGGCCCCTTCACCATGGCTCCTCCCGCCGTCGACTCCACCATGGATCTCCGTCCTGGCTGGTCTCTGGTGGACCATCTGGCTCCTCCTGCTCCTCGCCCGCCTCCAGAACCCCCACCCTCCCTCCGCTGGTATTCCTCTTGCGGTGCGAGGACGCACCGTTCCGGGAGGGGGCGAACTGTCACTTTTATGAACTTGTTTCCTTATTTGGTTCTCTTCCTTTTCTTGTTTTAGTTAATTGATTGATCCCCACCGGTCTCCTGTTCCCTCCTTACCTTCTGTGTGTATAAATACCCGTTCTGTTCAGTTCCTCCTGGTCCGTGATTGATGATGCGTGATTGTTTATCGATGTTGATCGTTGTTGAATGTATGCTAAATGTAATCTTGTTAATATAGTCTGTACCCCCTTTGTCTTCAGTAAACTCCTTATTTGTTCCAGATCCTCTTCTCTCCCTTTGTTTTACGTTTAGCACTACCCAATCTGTAACCGTATCAGCAAGCAAAATATCAAAAACATTTCTTCATTGCCAGCCAGTTACACTTGCATAATGATGTGGTTTCATACACAAATCGTACTGTGTAAAGAATGATACATGTTCTTAATCCAGATATAAAAGAAAAGATTTGAGCTTTTATGTCAGTTTGCTGATGTTGAAGGTTGTCATTTGCTATTTTAAAATAGTTCAGTCTTCCAGCACCTGGCAGCTTTGATCAAATCTTCAAGTAAAGGAGATGCTTTTGCAGGTGTAAAACCCTTTCACCTGTCAAAGTGGGTTGTGAAGGGCTTTAAGGCTCTATAAATAAGCAGCTGCTTTCGTTCTGTTATTCAGGAAAGATTAGAGGAATTACAAGGTTGCTGCTGGGAATGCTACAGCAAAAGCAATCAGCTGCAAAATAACACAGTGGACACTGTGTTTAGATACATCATGAAGCCCAAGACCTAAATTACAGACTATCAGAGTCTGAGTCAAATGTCATGGGTGGAAACTGAGGAAATACTGATATAAGATAAAATGCCATATATGAACTGATGTTCTGCTCCAATTCTAAAACATCATCATTATGTTTATCTCTGAGATCTGGCAAATCTTCAAAAACAATTTATTTTCCAGTTGGGACTAAAGAGTCAGTAGCTGATATCACACATCATCAGAAGTTTTATTCCATGAAGCGCCGCAGAGCAGGACTTGCTCATTTCAACTCCAAACTCACATGTTCCCAACAAGCCAGCGGGACCAAAATGTTTGTTTAATCATGTGAACATTATTTCTGATGGTGTAAAAGTGAACAGCCAAATTCTACTGGAACACTGCAGTATACAGAATAGCCTCTGAATTGAATTAGCAGAGACTCAGAAACTTCAATTCCAGTAAGCACTTAGTCTGCTTGCCAAGACCATTATTTCTGAATTTGAACCACTAAAATAAATGTAATACCTTTGGCACATATTCACTGGAGGAACCCAATGAACTTCTCAACAGTGTTGACTCAATGAATGGTTCGAGTCATGAAGACACCTCCCAACCAGACATGGCTGGTTTATGGCGGTTTCACATCACAAGCCTAACTGGGAAAATCACTAGATCACCTGACTACAAGTCTAAACTTTTCACACTTCATCACTGAGAATTTAGTATGGAGTGTATTTCATCATACCACCTGCATGAAAATGCTCCTGGTAACAATATCAAAATATTTACATTGTAACAGTGAGACACAAAGTGAATGGAGCCAATCCATCAACAGCTTACGAAACTTTACTAATCAAATAACTAATCTTTTCTAATGTGAAGTTATATCCAATTTTACAAATTCTGTCGATTGATCTGAATAGTGTTAAACTACCAAAAATAAATTGGTTGACAATAAATAAGCAGACCATTCTTCACTATTTCTAAAACAGATTTGTCATTATTTACCTCACTATCACTACTATTGTCTGCCAGTTAAATGCCAAAGAAAAATGTGTCAGCCACCGAGATTCCAGTTACAACTGGTTTGTGCCAAGTATGTAAAAACCCTTATTGGCTAATGTCAAGAGAATGCTTGAATAGAAAACAATAATCACTACAATCAAATTTCCCCCAGAAAGGTGGGTAAGGGGGTGGGGGTCTTTAGTGCAGTTGTATGAACTACTTAATGAAATAGAAGTGAGTTGGCAGCGTAGAACTGACTTGAAGTTAAATATTTTATGCTCATAAAGGCATCTTAAAGGTACAATTTGTAAGATATTTGCAGTAAAATATCCAAAAACCACTAGGCTAGTGTTATATATTTTGTCCAGCTGATTACTAACAATATCTCTAATGTTTTCAACTACTTGTAAATTATGAGAAAATTCCCATTCTAAACAGTGACACTGGGCAGTGCAGTTGCCTGTCAAAGACGTTAGTTACCCTTTGTTACCGTCTTTACTGACGTAGAAACCACATGACAACAGTGTCGTGGACAAATGCGGAAGTAGTGTCTAGCGTCCAGCAAACCACTAGCCTGCTTCAAGAAGTTCCTTATTTACTTCTTCTTGCACGTTTTATGGTGGATTGTGTTACTTATTTATGAAACATAATTACTGTTTACCATCTGTAGCTGGTTCTGTCAACAAGGACAGCTCCCGTAAACGTAAGCGTAAGACTGTTAGACCCAAGAAGTGTTTGGGACAAGAGGAGAGAAAGAGCGAGGATCAATATCGGTGTTGCATTTTCTAGATTGAGAGAGCTTTGTGACAAACTTCAACTAGAAAGAGATGCCGATCTCGCTTGTGTTTTACTCGACGGGTGATTTGTTTTGATTCGTATCTTTACAGAAAACGTATGCTATTATAATGATCAACAAGATTAGAATTATGGGGCATACACGCCAAACGTGGAGCATCGCGTCTCTAGACCCGCGCGAGGATGCGTCTGATCCATAGTCTGATCGCGTCTTTGCATTGACTTTGTATGTAATCTACTCGCGCAAATCGTTGAACTCGCGTTTGCTATATATATGCCCAATTATTGTGTTTGAATGTACAAGAGTGTATATATTTGTCGAACAAGTGGTAATCGTTTTCATATCGTCTGATTGATGGCCGTCAGCGGTTGGGTAGAAGACAACAAATCCCATTATTCCATGCTCATTCTTAGTATCTTCAAACCACGCGATTGTTATTGTTTTGGTAGTGCGCCCTCTTGTGGCAGTTCCTACAACCTGCACCTTTAACCCTGTGTGTAGCACTAGTATATGGATCATTATCAGTGTATAAGGCTGCTTCAAATACAGGATAAGCTTGTGAGAACAACAAATGAATCATGGGTAATAAATTATTCATGGAGGATTTCTATGTCTACAGAGAAATGTGACATGACCACAGCCCTGTTTGTTCTTTGAGCTGTACAGGATATGTTTTTTTGTTTGGTTGGTTGGTTGGTTGATTTTTTATGAAAGTTTCATGTTTCTATCTCAAGTCACAGGCCCCCTGATTCATTATTCAATGAACTGGACAGGTGATATGTGTCGTCACATGTGCTTTAGGTAAACTAAATTAGTCTCTTATTGCCTGTTAAGGATTTTCCAAGTTCATCATATAGGCGTCTTCTTCTTCTTGCTTTACGGCAGATCACAGACTTATAACTGCATTACCGCCACCTATCTCTCAAATGTACCATTGACACGCTATCTACAATCTCAATTAGGAGTGTCAATGGTCCATTTGAGAGATAGGTGGCGGTACTGCATTTATAAGTCTGCGATCCGCTGTAAAGCAAGAAGACACCTCAGGCGCATGCTTGAGAACGCGCTCAGGAAAGTTCTAACAGTTTGCACATTGCATAAAATTATAAATACTGTTCAGTTTATTGCACAGACTGATCGTTTTGTGTCTTTACACATCAGTGCATCGTCTTGAGCCACAGGGTTTAATTTGGTTTTATGTTTTTTTTTTATTGTATGTTTTGTCCATGATCCCCATCCACTTACATTCTAAAACTGACAGACTGTAACGGTTTCAGTTAAAAATCTCAGTTTGTATTCTACTGAAGAAACAAAGTCACCTACATATTGGATGCCCTGGGGGTAAGCAGATAAACATCAAATTTTCATTTTTGGGTGAACTGTCCCTTTAACAACACGTCAGATAATTTAACAACTCTGACTTACAGTATACTGTAACTGCTCAATGTAAGTTACTTGCTGTGAATTTGTTCCCAAGCTTACTATGAAGTTGAAATGCAAAGCACTTGGCAACTGCAGGAATATAAATATTATCATTCTAGTAATACACTGCAAAATAGACTCTGTACATTTATGCAGATAAAATAATTTAAAAAAGCATCAGTTTATGAATAATCCTTTAGTCTGGATGGTCCTGTGGAGTATTGCCTTCTTCTTCTAGTCTGAAACATGTCCATATTCTTGAAAGACTTGGCAACAGTTTATCAACAGAATGTATCACAAGAAGTTTGCTAGAAGGAGTTAGTTAGAGAAAGTAACATATAATCTATGTATGAAAAATAAATAAACCACAGCTGATGTTATTGCAGTCACAGCTCTGGAGCTGTGTAGGTGAAGTCTTTAAAATCGTCCTGGTTGAAAGGGAAAAGACTGCCATCACTGGGTGTAAGACAGGGCTCCTCTTGAGTGAACTCCGGGTCAAAATTGTTCACATCCTCAATAGAATCCTACAAAGCAAAACAAAAATAGTATTTATCACCGATATTCACACTTTTCAAGTTAATCGGTTATCGGTTCTTTCATGTCAAGTCTACTGATAAATAAAGCATCTATAAAGAATAGAAATTCAACAACAGCATTTCAAAGTAATAGTAATAAAAGATCTAGGAAATAGTAACAATAATATTATATTATTATTATTATTATTATTATTATTATTATTAAACTAGTTCTAATTTATACTGTTTAATCAAATGTTGAATGATAATACATTATTTTATCAAATAAATGAAAATGAAATCAAAGAAACCTGTGATTAAAAATTCTATACATATCAGTGTAAGTCATAAAAGGCTATATCTGTCAGTGTCTATTGACAATGCATGCAGATTAAAACAGAAGTTGTGATGTAGGCTTACTATTCGAGGTATGAAAGGTGGTGTGATCTCTCGTCTGTTCAGCTTCTCCCAGTCAAGTCCTGAGAAGAACAGGTGTGCAGTGATGGCCTCTTCTCCTCCATCTCTATCCATGCAGCCCAACCGACAAGCTGGGTCTCTAGTGAGTAACTGCATAGAGAGCAACAGAAATCTTCATCATCTAGCATTCGAACACAGCGCTTGAAAATGAGAACATGACTCTATTTAAAACTGAAAAGATACTTTTGGGGGTAACTTTCTCTTATACAGATCAACTAGAATTGATATTTTTATGAAGAATCACTGGAAAAATATAACTTTGTCTTTTTACACTTTCACATTGGTCTTTGTCATACCGGTTTAGAAAGTTTACTGCACACAATACTGCACAGATCACTGGCTTAAGCCCTGGGAAAGGAGACAGAACTAGGGATTTTACTCCACTAATGTGAGAAGACCTCTACTCAGGCACATTATGTTAATCCTTTTACCATGACACAGCTCTTTAACCCTTCATGAGACACAATGGAGCTTATGTAATGAGACACAGAGGACAAGGACAGTCTGTGATACGGACATCTTTGGTCTTCTGAGGGATGAAACCACAACAATGGCAGGTCTGCCCACAGACTGTGCTCTCCGCAGCATATTAGTTTCATGTTTACTGGTGCTTACATAGGAACAGCTGGCCAAAACCCACAGAACAGCCTCTCAGCCGCATTAGCCAAGAAACATGTTCACTTGAAACTCTTAGATGAAGCCAGTTTTGAGTTTTTTTCTGATGAGAACAGGAATCAGACCTTGCTTAAGACTAGTATAGAGTTTTGTTTCAGCATGAAGGACTTGAGTAGTTTTGATATAAATGTTTTGGCAATGAGTGATAACAATAGAAAAGGAAGAGAGTTTTTTAATGAGATGTCACTGCCAGGAAATTCACAGATTTCCCAACATAACTGCCTGAGATGTAAGTCAATACACTGGGGTTGTGTCCTTAGATTAAAAAGAAAAACATTTGTCCGGTAAAAGTCAGACAAATGTAGTTGTTGTGCAAAACAGTAGATTTCATTCAAATGGTATTTGTGAGTGCATTTAAATCTGAAGTTATAATCGAGCTACAGGGCTTTTTTGTGTAAATAAGCTACAGACTTCATTGCTCTGGTTTTATTTAATTAGCATAACTGCCAAACAGTTCTGGTCCTTACAGTTTCACACACAGTTTGTGACATGTAGTCATAAACAAGGATATTATTTTATTTCTGTGAAGACAGAATGTAGAATATATAATTAAATATTTGAAGTTAAACTCATTATTGATTAAATACCTTTGTCTTTCAGCCATTTGCCAATTGTAATCATATTAATGTCTAATCATGCTGAATGAATCAGAGTTAGTCACATTAAGTCTGCTAGTCTGATTTCACAAAAACCAAACTGGGGCAATTTTAAGACCATTTACAGAGACAGACTGTTTTAGTCTGACTGAAATTAAACTATTACAGCACTCGTAAACAACAATTTGTGTTTCAGCAGTCTGATTTTTTTTTTGTTACTGAAGTTCTAGACTCACTCCTCTAATGATGTCCTCTGCCTCATTGCTGAGCCAGGATGAATAAATGACCTCATCTTTGAGGATGCACTCAAACAGCTCGTCCTCAGTCTCTGCTTCAAATGGAGCATGACCCGACAGCATCTCATAAAGCAGCACACCCAGAGCCCACCACTCCACTGATACACCATACGGCTCCTCCAGGATGATCTGAAAGAGACACAGCATACACCATCTTTACAGGTAGAAAACACACACACACACACACACACATCTTTTCAAGCTTCCATTAGTGATGCTCACCTCAGGTGCAATATAATCTGGAGTCCCACAGAAGGTACTAGTGAGTTTTCCATCACGTATATCCTCTTTGCACATGCCAAAATCTGCCAGTTTGCAGTGACCTTCTCTGTCTAGAAGAATATTGTCCAGTTTAAGGTCCCTTTGATAGAAAAAGAAAACAGGATGACTTTATTACCATGTGGTACCATTCTACAAAATGTACTATTGGAAATAAAATGTAAGTATACATTGAAGCATTAAAATACAAAAGCACATAACAAAATTACTAAAACTTAAACTACAATCAAAATTAAAACTGGCAATATAAATATAAAAGCTAATTCAAAATACTATAATTGTACTAACACAGGGTGTACCTTCAAGTAAAAGGTAATAACATTTTCCTTACACCTTGAATACATGAGAGTACAAATCTTATTTTCAAAAAGGTTTTTAAATATATTGGTGTTATGTTTTTTTTTTACAAATAATTTTTTTTATAATACTTTTTAATTTGACTAATTATAGAAATCATCTGGATTTTCTGTACTTAATCTGTGTAATTATGCAAAATTGATTTAAACATGTTAAATGCATACTCTTAATACACTTATTGGTAGATCAAAGCATTATTAAATTCTTTAGAAAGCCAAAATATTTTATAAAAGGACTGAAGAATTTGTATAATTTTATTAATGAGGGGCGATTCTAGGATTTTTCTCAGCCCCACAAGAAGGAAAATTCAGTTTTGCCTCCACAGGAATAAATTACATTTTCAAATATTTGTGTCTTCTCGTTTCATCTCAAACAATTTATAAAAAGGTTATTCTTGTTTCATGAATCAAGTAATGGGTACAAATGGAAAAGAGGGAGAAAGACAAGAAAATCAAAAAGATATCTTAACTTCCCGTACTTTATGAATAATGATCAAGAGCAGAGACATGCAGAGTCTCTCGTTCGCAGTGTCTGAAAATTGGCACTGGCAAAAATAACAGCGTGGCAGACTCACCAGCCCAGCCATCAGACACAGCCCAAATCTGCAGCTGAAGAGCTGGGAGAAATATTTCAGGCCCTGTAAAAATGGACAAGTCTGTCTTCTGCCCAGTCGACAGTGATGTAACCGCATAGCCTACTGTCTTCTCCAAGTAAAACAACATTTTCTCTCTCTTGCACTGTTGCAACATAAGTCTTCAAGCACCAACTATTCTGATAAATAATTAAATGGTTTATCAATTAGGCATAGTTCACCAAAAAAATTTATTTGTTTATAATTTACTCACCCTCAGTCCATCTAAGAATTAGAGGAGTTTGTTTTTTCATCGTAACAGATTTGGAGAAATTTACATCACATGCTCTGCAGTGAATGGGTGCAGTCAGAATGAGAGTCCAAATAGCTGATAAAAACATCACAATAATCCACAAGTATTCCATATGACTTCAGTCTATCATTAAACATCTGGCTCAAAAACAAGCTCATAATCCATAATAACACTTCCAGCACCTGTTGTTCCCTCACATAAAAATCAACTAATATATTTGTTAAGAAATGTTTTGGGGCTGTTTTTGTTTATAAGTAGTGCTTGATCTGTGCATATTTCTCTCCTGATTAAAATGAGATTTGTTTTTAGTGGGTTTTTTTTACTGGAGAATGCAATGTTATGAAGAGAGGACCCTTAAAATGGATTTGTTCATTATTAACATATAGCTTTTTTACTTCACAGGATGTTAATTGATGGACTGGAGTCATTTTTGATATATTTTTATCAACTGTTTGGACTTTCATTCATGGCACCCATTCACTACAGAGGATCCAATGGTGAGCAATTTCCCTAAATTTGTTGCGCTGAAAAAACCAACTCATCTACCAGTTTTTTCGGACTATATAAGCACCTGAGTATAAGTCGCATCAGTCCAAAAATACGTCATGACGAGGAAAAAAACATATATAAGTCGCACTGGACTATAAGTCGCTAGGGCTGTTCAAAAAAATCGAATGCGATTTTCATGCACATCTCATCAGTAAAGAAGCTCCTGTAATTAGAAGTATATCTCCAGCACGTGCGTTCAGATCAGGGTTGCCAGGTTTTCACAACAAATCCTGCCCAGTTGCTTCTCAAAACTACTCCAAAACTAGTCCAACCGCGCTTCCAGGAGGTTCCCCGATAAAAATTGCTTCCGGGGGTTACAATATAAGTTTTTTAGCAGGGTTGCCTTGGTAAAATTCGCATTTTAGGTGCTAAATATCATGTTATTTGTATTGGGGTCGCTTCGACCTGCGGACATGAAATACAACCACAGACTTGGCAACACTGGTTGGCATTTACTACACCGAGCCATAATTCACTGACAATCTACACAAAATCGATGTTAAAATCGCAGGCGATTCTTTGTCGATTTTGAAAACGATTTTGTGTTGTAGTAACTACCGCTTCACCTGAACCAGTGTTGCCAAGTCTGCGATTGTTTTTCATGTCCGCGGTTTGAAGGAACCCCAATACAAATAACGTGATATTTAGCCCCTAAAATGCGAATTTTACCAAGGCAACCCTTCCAAAAAATGTATATTTTAACCCCGGGAAGCAATTTCTATCGGGGAACCTCCTGGAAACGCAATTGAGCTAGATTTGGACTAGGTTTAAGAAGCAACTGGGCAGGATTTGTTGTGAAAACCTGGCAACCCTGATCTGAACGCACGTGCTGGAGATATACTTCTAATCACAGGAGCATCTTTACTGATGAGATGCGCATGAAAATCGCATTCGATTTTTTGCACAGCCCTATAAGTCGCATTTATTTAGAACCAAGAACAAAGAGAAAACATTACCGTCTCCAGCCGCGAGAGGGCGCTCTATGTTTTCAGTGCTAGACTACAGGAGAACTGAGCAGCATAGAGCGCCCTCTCGCGGCTGTAGACGGTAATGTTTTCTTTTGGTTCATTTCTCTTGGTTCATTTCTCTCGTTTCATGTCAAATTAATTTTGATAAATAAGTCGCACCTGACTATAAGTCGCAGGACCAGCCAAACCATGAAAAAAAGTGCGACTTATAGTCCGGAAAATACGGTACATATTGGATGGCATGAGGGTGAGTAAATGTGAATACATTTTTTGTGTGAAATGAAAACATAGAAAGAACTTCATTTCTGATGCCTTTTTGGAAACCAGATGTAATTTAGAAACAGTGGATCAGTTTCAGAGGTCAATAAACACTCTGCATTTGCAGTTTCTCCAAGCCTCTGGAAGAAACTGCTGAATTAGACTAAAACACTAAAACCTTTTATGGACTCCTCATTTCTGTCATGCACTCTCCGATCTTTTTGAATGAACCCATTGTAGTCCAGTCCTCAGACTTTAACAGAGCCAGATTACACGGCATTACACAGCATTCTAATATAGGATCGAGGGTAAGTAAGGTAAAGTGGAGAGGAACAGCCTGATGACTCAGACGTCAAATCGAATCGTTGTACTACTGGAAAATAAAAGAGCCCAGTTACAGGTGGTCCCGCAAAATCCACGTTGAAATGTTGTAATGGCCATGATGAAAATAATTTTGTATATTTATTTGGAATAATCTCTGTGCATATAATACTATACTGCACTTTGTAACAAACAAAGTTGTGTGATAAATCAGAGCCGTGTACAGGCCGCTCTCTCTCTCTCCCTCCTTTGTGCTCTCTGTTTGTCTAAGTAAACAGCTTATGTAATATAGATCCATTGCATGCTGGGAAGGGCCATGACATCAGCTCAGGTCTCTGCATGCCTCAAATGTATCCACAGTCCTCTTACACTACAATACTGCCATCTTCCCCAGGACTCTTTATTATTCTCCCAATAAATTTCATTTCACAGAAGTATTTTATAATTACCTTAAAATACTTAGCTTTAAAGCCCAATAAAATCAAAAGGAAAGATGAGAGTGGCTATTAAGGGGGCCATACGATTGTAAAGACGACAAGGGGTCAAGCAAAGTTCGCGGGCATTCACGAAAAGTTCCCGCAGGGAAGCTCGTAAATGCCACAAACATCTCTTAAATGAGAAAGCATTTAGTCAGATGTGTTCATATTTGGGCTTGGCTCTGTTACAGGGGTGGATCAGAAACCTTAATCAGGTAGGCAAAGGTCAGGTGATTACAGTCAGGAAGAGCGCAATGTCCCGGCCGGGAAAAGAAAGCGAGGGGTGGAGACTGTCTGTAAATTCTGACTAAGTGTGTCAGGACGTGCGCAGACAAGATTTCACAGGCCAAACACATGCGTGTCAAAGCAAACAAATGAGGGCATTGGCACTGGAGTGTGAACATCTGCAGTTTTTTTCAGATGAACATTATGAATTCAAATACTCTTTCTATTTAAAAAGGGATTCAGTTTTTTTTTACATTATACCTGTAAGCAAAGATAAGCTATTACTTCCACATCTATCTCAACGATAATGTAAAGACAGGAGATGTGTGACATTAAAATGGTCCACAGTATTCCTCACCTGTAAATGATACCTTTGGAGTGAAGGAACGTAAGGGCCGAAATGATCTCTGCGGCATAAAACCGTGCTCGTGGCTCATCAAAACGCCTGCACTTCTGGATGTGGAACATGAGGTCACCACCATTCACAAACTCCATGACAAAGAATAACCGCTCCTGAGAAATGAATAGCACAGGTTAAGCATACCCACGAAAAAAAAACATGGAAAACATGTCCAAATATGAGGGAATATCTGAAATTGTTTACTAAACCACAGTGATGCTATCTATCTATCTATCTATCTATCTATCTATCTATCTATCTATCTATATATATATATATATATATATATATATATATATATATATATATATTTTTACATGTAACAAAAAACTTAACATCCATTCAGGATAAAATGTAAGAACAACAACAGACATATAATCAATTTACATATTCCAAAAAGGGGAAAACTAAAAAATATTATTTTATATAATCTAGTATTTAATAATCCGTGCCAGTGAACATTCACAGGCCACTTCCCCAAGAAGACTATAGATCCAATATGTTTTCCCACTCGTGCAGAGTAAACCAGTTCTGTATTATTGTCTTTTTTTGCAGCTGTAAAACCAGCAAACAGCATTCTTTTTTGTATTGGGCTTATACTAAGTTTACATGTGTCCATAGATTACTGACAATAGAACACTCCTAAAACATATTTAAAAAAGTAACTGCTAATGCAGTATTACAGATATGGCAGTTGTAATTTGGTGGTAGTTTCATTTTGAGTCTTTTGTAAAGAGTCTTTTGTATATATGCTCTGTGAATAACTTTAAAATGAATAAGACGATGAGACATGTTTTTAGAGGTTAAACTGAGGTTAGACCACAACCTCTCCCAGTCAACAGATGAATTAGGGTTAGATAGTTCCCGATTCCAAAAAGATTTGATAGAAAGAGATTTTTCAATGCAATCACTAATTTCACCATATATTAAGGAAACAGTTGGTTGACCAGAAGATGGTGAAATCCAAGTTAATAGGAGATGTGCAATGAACTCCATATGCTTTGAGAGCAGAACATAAATGAAAAACGACTAAATGTGAGGATGCTGCTAAACAAAACTTAATTCTTAATGCCTGAAACTAAGGCCTTGGTCATCATATTAATAACTGCACGTGTTTGTGCCTAAAGAAGACCAAGATGGTTGGACAAATGGATGATTTCCACATTAAAAAAAAATTTGATTGTGCTTACCATTCCATATAAAACGTGAAAGTATATAATTTATATAAAAGTTAAGCCGAGGTAACAAATTCATTTGAACTGTGGAGATTTTACCTTGAAGAGTATTCCATCTTTGAAAGTCACTTTTGAACTTAACTAGAATAGTATTGATATTGTCTCTGACAATTGTATGTATTTTTTTATATATATGTTTAAACCCAAATAAGTGAAAGAATCTTTAATAGGAATAAATGGGGGAACAGAAGAATTAAACTTAACATTGTTAATTGGCATTAAAGAGGATTTGGTCCAATTTATCTTGTATCCTGATAAACCACTAAAATCAAATTCCTTAATTATCTCAAATTGAAATATCTGCATACAATAAATTATGTCATTTTTTGTTTAAAATACACTACCTGTCAGGGATCTGGACTGTCTTGTTCAAAGGCTAGGGTTAGGTTTATGGTATAGAAAATCCAGTTTGTACAGTATACAAAACATTATGCCTTAGGAAAGTCCCGTAAACCACATACGTGTGTTTGTGTGTGTTAGAGAGAGAGAGAGAGAGAGAGAGAGAGAGAGAGAGAGAGAGAGAGAGATGTGTGTTGTAGCTTTTGTGGTCAGGAAAAGTAAAATGTAGACAGAAATCTTGCATCACTTCCCTTTAACAATCCCCCCACACTTTTACTGAGTCGCTCTGGAAACCATACTTCTCTTCAGCAGGAAGTGATCACGGTTCCACACGTTATTCTAAACAAGTGGCTCCATCTAATGTATCGATTTGGTATTACAATAGTCATCACTCATTAAGATAATTTTTAAAAGATCGGATTCTAGAGGGCTATTTTAAATTGTGCTCCCAGAAAGAGCAGTAATCTTATTAAAACATATTATTATACTATATGTTAGTGTATAAGTAGCATCTAATTTTCAGTAAAATTTTTTGTAACTGAACCTACTGCTATTTAGCTGTCAGATTTTTACCCCCAAGTAACATTATTATGAAAAATGCTAAACTGTTTCAGCAGACTGATGATAAAATCCAAAAAGATTTTAACATGAAGTCAAGGGGTTTTTGTCAAATTGCATTGTGTTTCCTGGTTGTCTGAGAGAAATGAAGCATCTACATTCAACAAAACCGTTTTCCTGGTTTGTCAGTCAATATGGAAATCAGGGTCACAGAAATCGGTCTCTACTGCTCATCTATCGTGATTTCTTCTTGGCTCACATTACAGATTATCTACCTGATAACATGTAAACTCTGCATTAAATTCAACCAGGATCGGATTACTATGATCGGCATTTGCTCTGGCTGTTTCAGCTGAAGGCTGTTTGAGGAAACACACTGAATTCAAAGTGCCCTGTAAGAAAAACGTAAATCTTTAGAACACAATCCAGTGTCATTTTCTGCAAGGACATTATCAGTTAAGTTACATTCAACCCTACAACACAATGCAATGTGTAATTCAAAATTTGGGTAAAATACTGAGAAAATATAAAACAAGAAAATTCCTACATATGTATAGAGGTAAATAAATACAATATGAAATGCTATTTAACACTTTGAAACTATCTGTGGACTCTCACCGCAGTGTGAAAGCAGTAGTAGAGCTGTGTAAGAAATGGATGCTGGTGGGCCAGAGTCAGCACTCTCTTCTCAATCATGGTTGCTTCCACATCATCTTCCTGCAGTATGACATCCTTTTTCAGCATTTTTACAGCGAACACCCTGTGGTCACTTTTTAGACGAGCCAACATCACCTACATACACACATATACAATTAAAGACTTCTGTGGGTTGAAAGTGCATGTGTGGATTACAAGTACACTTTTAAAAATACAGGTTTCAAAAGAGGGTTTTGCAGCGATGCCACAGAACTATTTCCTTCTTAGTGTTAAGAACATTTATAAAAACTGAATAAAGTGCCAATAAAGAAGATTTCTTTTTAAGAGTGTACGGCTGAACTGCTATCGGAATTGACATTTGTAAGACATAGTGATACTTGATAATGATCAAATGCAGTAAATGTAATGGGGTATAGCTGCATAAGTGATATCGGTTTGCAGGGCTGCCAACTTTTCAGTTCAACTTGGAGTAAGAACAGAGGGTGTGGTGGGGTGGGGGGTTTGGTAGGGGTTGTTTTGTAAAAAAAAAAAAAAATTGGTAATTAACCTCTTGATGACTGGTACTGTGTTTTTATCCTAAAATTATGTAAAATAACTGTTGCAATGCTTCAAAACAAATAACGTTTCACCAAAACAAAAATAGTAATGTACAGTGAACAAATTGCAAGAGTTACAAGTCATTGCATTTACAAATAATTGCAACTGAATTTCAAAAAATATTTTTATACGAAAATTATATATATATATATATATTTTTAAATTAATCTGGTCTGCATTTACATTGCTTAATGCTCATCTATTTTGAATGCTCATCTATTTTTCTCCTGTCCTTTGCTATGGTTATCACTATGTTGATTTTTGCATTTTCGATAAGCGGGATGAGGGAATTAGATGTCACACCCAAAACTTTGCTGTGTGTACAGTGTATGTGGACATTGGTCCTCTTAGCAGCTCAAAAAAAAACAAAACTTTTATTAAAATTCTGAATGGATTATGTGTAGCCAAAAAAGTGCGCAAACAGCGCTTTCTTTATAATCACTAAAAAGCTGTCAATCACTTTAGTTCATCCGTGATCTCACAACATTCTGTTATAATCAACTACACTGCACAAGGAGTCTCTTATTTACATTGAGTATAAACTTGTTACAATGAGAGGATTCTTGAGCATGCAGAACTCCGGAGTCTTAAAAAAATCCAGAATTCTGAGCGGTGAGTGAATTTTGAATAGCTTGAACACAATGGCCAATCAGAGGTGTTCAAAAATATCAACAGATATATCTGTGATTGGCTGCATTGCTCAACACAACAAAAACACATTGTAAACAGAAACTTTTATTGCTGTCCAGAGCGCAACACAAAAAAATGCACTGGAGAGGTTTCCAAATCTGTTAATATCCCATTGTCACAGATTTAAGTGAACTGCTCTTGCTTTCGTTTGAGGGTGCTTTTCACTGCATGAGATAATGGTTGTGTGGCATGAGAGTGAGAGACCAGTGGTAATTTTGTGAGACTCGCACTGAATGAATGAGAGTTGTGTGTGTGTGATATGTCTCTCACCTTGCCAAAGCTGCCTTTTCCCAACACCTGCAAAAAACTGAAGTCTTCCAGAATAACTTTAACAGTCTCTTCCACTGGCTCCTCAACCATTGTCTGTACGCTTTTAATGGAGTTCTGACCTCTTATTTCTGTCAAGGGCAGAGAACTCTGAAAAAATAAACCAATATTTAACCAAACGCAACTGTGGAGAACTATCTCATTAAATAAATGTGCATTTAACAAAACCAAATATTCCCTGATCAGAGTTTTTTTCTATACAGTTCTTATGACATTACCTCAAACTTTCTTTTGGAAAGCGTGTTGAGCATTCCAATCTCTGACAGTTTGCTGGCCAACTCAGCACTGTTCACCCCGCAGTTAAGTGCAACATTCTGTTCACAGCGTTTGTGGATGTTCATCTTGCAACCTGGATAAATCCATGCCACACAGATGACAACAGCAATCTTGCATCTAATGTATTACAATGTATTTCAAGTCGAGTTAATATGTGCTTACTCTTGCATTGGAAACCCTGTTTTATCAGGCCATAAAGTAAAGATCCGCAGTGGTTACAGTACGTGGGAACTTTGTAGGTGTGCTCTCTAAACTGGTGGGGTATGTTGATGCCAAAGCCCTGTCTTTGGCCCTGTACACAAAATAATATGTATGTGGGAAATTGGTCCACAAGACACAATTTTATCATCACATATGCATTTACATATGCACACTCTTACCTCATTTGAATCTTTCTTCATTCGTGTACACTCAGTGACAACCAAATCATGACACCTCTTATGAACCACACATGCACACACTAGAGTAATGAGGCATAAAAGTGAATGTTATTAATCCTTGTGCATGCAGTATGTTAAAGCATATGGCAAAATTATTATTCCACTAATATTAGTATACATTCTCACCTTGACACTGATAACCTTGCTTTCCGAAAACACCCCTGGGGAATGATTACATATTTATAACCACTTGGAATTACATAAATTAAGTGTGTCTGATTTGTTGATCATTTTATGTGCATGAAGGTGTGCATTATTTCTGTGCAAGTCTCACCAGATGAAGTTTTTGCAATGGCAGCAAAAAGTAGGCTGGGGAAGGAAGGTTGCCATAAACTTATGTCCATAGACTTGGTGGACCTTTCTTTTCTTCAAAGCTTTTTGCCTTTCTCTAGTAAACGTTTTATGGTGTCTCAGTCCATTCACAGCTTCATCTGAATTTGATGGCAACACTCAGTAAGCACAATTAAATTGATGACAAAATTTAGTATAAAGTTAAAGTGTTGTGGGTAAGTACTAGTTTAATTGTTATGATCCTTATCATTTTTTAAAAACAGAATAAAACATTTCTATCATAATTCTGTTCTATGATGGTACACCGGGTTTCATTTATAGCTTAACCACTGTAGCCTACTGTAAATGTTCTAAATAATTAGTAAATCTACCAAAACACACAATCAGCATAATTATATTCAAATTAAATAGCTAATTACACAAAACAATTGATTTTTAGATAATAATACTTAAAATACATAGTTATAATTAAAATAAAAAAATAAAATATCTAGTAAGTGAAAACAGCTAACCATCTGTAAAGGAGCCTGTGAGAGAGATGGAGATATAGACGCTTCCCTCTGGTTCCAGATTCACCTGGAAGAGGAGATGAGACTTTAAAAACTCACTAAAAACAATATGATAAAATATCACTTTTAACAGAAGCTTCCTAACATTTGTGTCCAATATTTAACAGGCCTGATACATGGAGAACATATTTATCTCCTGCAAAAATAAACTAAACAAAATTAATTTTAAAATCCTAAACATTTTAAAATACTTTTATTTAGTTCACAATGTGATCGTATCAGCAGTGCAAATATTGTGTTAGCATGCCCTCTTAAATATTTTTAAAAAGCACCTGATTTTTTTCATTGAGCTGATAACCCTGATTTTAAAGGTGACACATTTAGGTAAATGGAAATGTTTTTAGAGTGAAGGATGTGGCTACTGTGTGATGTGGTTACCACTTAGCATAAAATAAAAATGCTGTGAGCTCTTATTACTTAGTGAAAGCTTGTTTGAATTTATTGCACAATAAATTACAACACTGTATAATGCAACAATTAAACTGCGGTATATTATCAGTCGTATCTCTAGCTAGTCACACTGACCTTCTATCACAGTAACGGTCATTCTATTTTGCCATCTTAGTCATTCATTCATTCATTCATACTATCATTTAGCTTGCTCTGCCATGTGGGAGGAATTCCTGTAACACGAGGTAAGACAAGGAAAGCAGGACAAGCTGGTTCAGGGAGTCAAGTCCACAGCACGCACCACTAAGCACAACAAGCTATTAAGGGATGGAAGGTTTAAGTATTGAACCAACCACTTGAATAGTATTAAAACAGCAGAAAATTAAAAAAGGCCAACCGAGACACTGATAGAACTCTTTTTTTAATATTATTACATAAAACACACAATAAATAGGTTGCCAGTAAACCGCACGTGAGAGATGCAAAGATAACTATTTCCTTGAGTAACTTTTGGCTGTGAAGTCGAACCGGAGGTTTAACACACAGCTGGCTTTAAAATTACACTTCAGATCATACAACCAAGTGGATATAATTACAAAATAACCTTTTACGCTCTGCTGATCACCACTGAAAGGTATTTTTAAGAGGTAAAACACAGGAGGGTTTCTAAGGGGCAGAGAGCAATCCAGCTAGTTTGGTGAAGCAGCATGTCTGCATTGGTGGTACGTGAGTTTGCAAGCATATCCTCCACAAACGGAGTGCAAGAACCACATTTGCAAAATAACCAGCACATTTTCTGTAAGCTATAATGTTATGATTGTTAGGGCGGGAATCTGTGGCCATGAGAAATATATTCTAAAACTTGAATATGATCCAAATGAGGCCTTATTCAAATACTACAAATAATGTTCAGTGTCAAATTCCTTTAACCTTGAAATTTTTTTGTGTAATTTTAAACATTTTTTAGCATGAAACATAATAACCTTAAACACCCTCACCATCACATTTAAAAACAAACAAACAAATAAAAAAAAATCACAAGGACCTGATTTGACTAAAGCAAAAGCAGAACACAAGTAGGTCTGTATCAAACCACACATCCCCGGTAACCATATAGATGCAAAATAATGCAACGCCCTGGAAGTTTCCGTAATGCATGGTGGAGTGCAACATGTGGTTTTGAGCAAGACCTAGTTATAGCACAAATGAAAGTGACAGGACCCTTTTACAAGAACACTGATAGGCCTGTAGACAGGAAAGACTAAAACTGCAGATAAAGAGGCCAATGGTTTTTACATCTTTCTTAGTTTGTATTTCATTGCATTTTGCAATGATTGGGGGGTTTCCAAGGATGTAGGCTGATTCTTCTTCTTTTTAATAATTTTGTAATAATTTAGGTTAATTTTAAAATGTTTATTTATATCCACACATAAGTAACAAAAAAAGTTCCACAGCATTTCAATAAGTTAAAAAAGTCAGATAACCTTGCGATAACTATAATTATCGTAAAACCCCTCTACATGCGGCAGCTGCATAGACACTGTTAAAGAGATAGTTTAGTCAATTAATAATTGTTAATTACATTGTTAAAATGTATTATTATTATTACCATGGTAAATTTGTGGTTACTGGAGTTTTACTACAAATATTGTGATAACCCGTGGTTACTGTAATAAAACAGTTATTATTGCTGCTTCTTATTATTATTGCTATTATTATTGCTGCTTCATATTTGTGTGGAAACCGACCCATTTTTCTGAATTAATTTTATTTATAGTAGGCTAACAATGTTATTCAATGTAATGTAATAATGTGGCAACGGTTTCTTAAGATCTACTAATGCTTCTGATGCTTTTGGGAAACGCAGCACTATTTGAAGAAGCACTGTGAGCCCTGCGTCAGCAGCGAGCGCTGCCTGTGATTGATTGATTGGTTCAGCATTTGTTCCGGTGAGCACGAGAGATGGTTCTATCCAATACAATTATTCGCTAATATAGTCTAATTGCAATTTAGATGCTTATTATATGCGCCGAATTTCTTGAAAAATAAATGAAATAAATGGTTAAAAATGGAATCGATATTTTTATGTGAGGATCGATAGCCTACTTAAGGATCTATTCCTACTTTTTACTAGTCTAAGCAAGCAGTCAATGGGACCGGTCCTGTGTGTATTAAGGCACAATTCTGTTATACACAGTATAAACTCACCCATCCTTCAAACGTTTGTCTTGTATTTGATGACGTTATCAGATCATCAAACTGGATTCTGTAATTGGCCACGAAGTCGTCGTATCCTATAGCAGTGTTATGGAAAACAGCCAGTTCCAGCTCCTTTCCATTTGTGATGTATGGGCGAAATTCATCATTGAAGGTCGGTCTGTCCGTCTTCGATTTCGTTGCGGTCTGTCCAACTTTCAGATTATCAACTTTAACAACGATATAAGGATCCAGGACGATTTTCTTATGAAGGGTGTGACGAGTTGAAAAAGTTGTTGGTTTTAAATCCACCGCCTCCCCGATAAGCAGCCTCATATATCCGTTGAATTTCATAATGTGGCTCCAATATTTAATATTCGACGCAAAACAAACTTACTGTGCAATAAATCGAAACAAAACAGTGATACGGTGTTTTTTTTTTCATCTAACACGAACTCATAATAAAGAACAAAACAATATGTTCAAAGAAACGTAGAAATATGAAGAAAGCATTTGCGAAACATAATCCATTTAGATAAAAACTAAAACTGCAAACCACAACTGAGAGCTGAGCTATCGTCCTCTGAGTCTGCAGGAAATCGTCTCTCTCTCTCTCTCTCTCTCTCTCTCTCTCTCTCTCTCTCTCATGAGTATACATGCCTCATTCCGTGTTTATGCCGTCATCTAGCATATAGAAAAATATGCAGACAATGCGATCATTACAAAGACAAAGTCGATGCTTAGACACACCTGACTATGTCCTTCCCGACATGGGAATCCATTCATTTAGAATGAATCATATCAGTGATTCACTGCAGCAGGGTTTCCAGTTCAGTTTCTGCACACAACTAAGAGTTTAAATGCAGTAGTGTTGTATATACTTGAAAGTCAAGTAAAAGTACAGATATGCAAAACTAAAAAAAAGCTATTTTCAGGTAAGAATAAAAAGCACTTGTTCCAGAACTTTGTGTGTCTTTCCCAGACAGCAAGCAGTTTCGTGAAATCCATGCGGGCCAAATGTGGGCCAGATCTGGGCCGAAACTGCATGCTGTCTGGGTTCATTCCAACATAAGAACACATTTCTGGAATCTGCATCTGAAATAGCATGTTTTTTCACAGTTTATGTATCTCAGAAGGGACATTGATTCATTTAAACTGCAGATACAGTTGTATAAAAAGGCCTAATGTTAGGCCTATGTTTTTAACATAAAACGTTGAATACTGACATTTGAAATAATTTAAAACATGGGGGAAAAAATAGTCGAAATTAAAACCGCCAGTAAGTGACAGCAAGTGAATGTTAATGAGTGAGTCATTGAGATTCAACCAATTCATTCAAACGGCTGATTCATTCAGAAATAAAGCATTTGACTGTGTTAAAGAGTGAATCAATGAATCATTTATTCAACTGATTCATTCAAAATGCTGATTCATTCAATAAGTAAATGCCATCCATTGCTCATAGATGCAAAGTGCTGTGAACTTTGTTTGGAACTATTGTCTTTAGCAAAATTTAGCAAAAACATGCAATATTATGTCTAAAATATCAGTCATTTATTGCTTAACCGAACATGATTATTAAATGTGTTCATGCGTCTGCATAAAAACAGTACTCTTTGTGTGATATAGATTAAGATTAATTAACTAGGCCTACATTAAATTATATAAACATAAAAAGCAATTAGAATAATTATTGCCGTCTACAATTTAAAATGCCTGGAATATTGAGTTTTAATAGACTAATAAATTAATGTGGGTGCACACTGCCAATGATTTGGTGATAGCTGATAACACTTACCATATCACAGACGATTATTCTGACTATTTTGTAGTAAGTGACGAATATACTTATGGGAAATGTATCGGAGTAAATGTATACATTTTAATTAGGAAATGTAGTAGAGTAAAAGTCGGCTGAAATATAAAAACTCAAGTAAAGTATACGGATTCTCCCAAAAAATACTTAAGTACTGTAATGAAGTATTTTTACTTCCGTTACATTACACCACTGCTTAAATGCAAAAAATAATATGAGGCTTCATAGCATTGCCACCATGCAAATGTCTGCAGTTGAATCTAATATCTGAAATCTGAAGTATAATAACTATATTATCTAATACATCAAATATATTATTATAGCTTATATAGTTTGTAGTAAGTAACATTTGACACATCATATAGGCTAATCTGATTTGCGATCAATGATCCACGAGAAACAACGATTAAAAAAATTGATTAAAATTGGGGTGGTGAGGAAGAATGGCAATATTATTTTGAACAGCTAAATATAGCCTAAGTGTTTTCAATTTGTGTGACCATTCTTTAATATTTTTTTTTAATTAGAGTTTAAATAGTATAATTAGTATTTAATTAGTTTAGTTAGAGTTTTTTAGTTTAGTTTATATTTTAGTAATTTTGCTATGCTTTTGTCATTTTAATGTCAGTATTTATTTATAAATAGTTTGCTCATTTATGCTCATTTTGGTAATCTATTTATTTATTTTAGTACTTCAACTTCAACTTATTTGTTTCATTAAGTTGCTAAGGAACCATTTCAGTTTTTAAAGTTGAAGTTTTTCATCGGAATATTTATATTTTATTTCAACATCAACAAAACAGAAATAATAGTGCTATGCACAGTTGTCCAGAAGAGGACAGTGTTGCGTAACGCATCAAACATCACCTCTACCAGGGGCCAGTTGCATAAGCAGTTTAGACTAGACTTACAAGTTAATCATCCAATTTTTTTTTTTTAATACTGGTCTTTTTGAATTTGGTTACATAAAAACGTAGATTCGACTAATATAAATCCAAAAAATAAGACCCATTGGTTAATTGCCATTTGGTCAGACTTAAGACACAGTCTTAACATATGCTAAGTATTATTAGTATTATATATAGTATTATTTTGAAGTTTCTAAAAAGCTCCTCCAGGCCTTCCCAGTCTGGCTTTGCAAATACAAATGTATTTTAATTATGAAATTTGCTAGCTTATACAGGTGTCAAGGCACTTATTACTGGACAATTGAACAAGACTGCCTTTAATATTTTATATATATATATATATATATATATATATATATATATATATGTGTATATATATATGTATGTATATATATATGTATATGTATATATATATATGTATATATATATATATATATATATATGTATTTATATATATATATTTATTTATTTATTTATAATGTTAAAGGCATTACCATTTGCCAGGGCTCCAAACTGCGACTAAAACGGTCGCATTTGCGACCATAAATATTAAAATGCGAGTTAAGTTTTTGCTGAGGTCGCCACTGGCGACTAGGCCTATGTATTTACATGCTATCTCTTAAAAAATTGCATGTAATGCCTTTTTTCCTGATTGTTTTGTATTCACATCTTTTGTTATGTTCGCGCATTGAGAGAATGCGCATCGAGGTTTTAGTGGGAAAAAGAGTTTTAAACAGTCCTCATCTGCCACGCAGCAGCGCTGACACACACCTAATAAACGCGCGAGAGAGAGAAATGATGGAGACTTGAAGAGAAAGTGCAGAAAAACAGCGTCTATTTCGTTCATAACTTAAACAAACTACAACATATAATTATAATCATAAGGCTTCTTCTTAACAAGATCTTAGTCCATGCTGTGTTCTGTTAATGCATGAACTTCATTATTTGAAGTGCACTTGCCGTCCAGTAATCGCAAAAAGCTTTGTGCTTTGTTACTTTTTAATTTACAAAGTATCAGCTTTAAAATTATTCCAAATTCATAACAACATTCAAACAATAAATACAGTTTTGGTGCTCTTTAAGGGGCCGTTCACATATCGCGCCTAAAAACGCGTGGAAAACGCTAGACGCGCCGCTTTCTGATTTTTTCCCAAAAGCCTTCAGGCTCTTACGCTCCTGAGGCGTCTGCCGTGCTAAGCAACCATGACCTGCTCTCTCCATGAAGACGCGTAAATTTCAACAAAGGATAAATGGATTTGCAGCACTAAAAATCGCTTGCAGTAGCTCTGTTACTAAATTTATTTAAAAATGGCCATCCATATACAGCTATGATCAGCTGTTCCTTCATCTTGGCTGAGCTTTCAACTTTGGTACTGGAAAGGATGAAGCTGATTGGTTGGTTCTTGTCACATGACCTGCGGTGCGCTTGCGGGATTCTGAAAAGTTGATGTTTTTAACTCGATGCGGTGCGGGCGCGCCTGGAAAAAACGAGCGCGTCGCTTCCATTATGAGCACCCACGCATACCGCGCGCCTACATTTGAAATAACGAACTTGAGCACGCAAAAGAGCGACATGTGAAAGGCCCCTAAAATGCGGCAGGCGCGATCGCGAGTAGTGTCTCAGTTCAAGCAGCACGTGAACCTATCATACCTTGCTCTTTACTACTAGAGTACATAATGAACATGAATTAACATCAAAAGGTAGGCTATTTTATAAGAGATTCTAAAGTAAAACACTTTCAAACTGCGGAAAACGTGTAAAGCTTGTAAACATTGCAACGTAATATTAACCTCAGTAACCTTTAGGTGTCCATCAGTCAGCTAGAAAAATAACTATAAAGAGGAGCATTTTGCTATATTTATGAGCTATTGAATTTTAATATTTTTACTTAACCTGTTGTCTACATGATTCAACTCCTATAAAATTTAATTTTACTAATTAAGAAAAACAGACTGAAAGTGTGAAAGACATGCACTCTTAAAAATAAAGGAGCTTAAAAGGTTCTTCACAGAACAATTTTGGTTCCACAAAGAACCATTCAGTCAAAGGCTCTTTGAAGAACAATCTCTTTCTGACCTTTTCATAATCTGTTAATGTCTTCAAATGTTAAAGGGTTCTTCTATGGTATCATGAAGCACCTTTATTTTTAAGGGAGTATGACAACATTTACAGGATGCATTGAGGAGGACCCCGAACTATACTCAGGGGCCAAGTGATGCTTATGTTCCATGATATTGGTACAGATTTTTTGTAATAAACAACGCATGACTGTATGTTTCAAGTTGGAAAAGACATTTAGCTTATTCCCAGGTCATCTACAAGATGGATTAAAATGCTGATAAGGTCAAGAAAAGATGAGACATAAACACGTCAGTATGATAAAAAAGTTAAAATGTAAAATAAAACATTTAAATAAAACGCATAAAACATGTTTATTCTGTGGCACCTAAAAAAATCATTTGGCACCTAAGTTTTTTTCTTATAGGAGCCAATGGCTCCTTACTCGATTTTTTTTGTTTGGAGCCCTGCCATTTGCCATTACTAAGTTACAGCTATTATTAAATTTATAAAATAATTGACAGGAGTGAATTATAATAATGACTATGGGCAATCATACATCTCACCCATGAAATGACCTTCACAGGCCCAACTCCACAGGGGGGCACAGGTGGGTCTGGCCCACCCAATTATAGTCTGGCAACCACCTCCCCACCCCTTCCCCCAACCGTCCCCACCTTGGGAGGCACTTTGTGAAATTACTTCTCTTGTGTTTACTGAAACAATAGCTGATGTCTGCATTAAACAGTGGATGGTGCATTTATAGATATTACCCATAAGTCTGTAAGTGCACTAGATGTCACTGCAGCTCAAGAAGTGCCCTTAGTTTAAAAAATGTGTGAGGAACCTAAAATTGTCATATCTAATCATATAATTATGCTCAATAAGCATGTGGGCTTTTTTCATTTACAGTACACAATGGAAATTCAAAGTGCTTTACACAGGAATTATAGAGGATGAGTGGAAAAAAAAAATGTAGGAATATTAAAATGAAAAAGAGTCTATTCAAGATAATTTAAGAACATTCAAACAAACAAGAATAAGAAACAAAATGGAAAATAATTTTTTCAAAAAGCTATTACCATTGCCATTTATTCCTTTTTTTTCAGAGACACCACAGAAAAATACCTGCTGATGCATTGGAGCAAGACAGTGTAAAAGATGTGTGACATAAATCTAACAAACAAACATCAAAAATAAAAAATATGAAAACACAACACCTGCTTTGCCATCACAGCCCCGCAATGTGAATGTCAGCAAGTGGGATACTTTTTATATTGGCAGGCGAACGAGTCAGGCTTCAAACTGTGAATAGCACCTCATTCATCATGCTCCATAAAGAACCCCAGGGAACACGTGCACCATTACCACAGGCATAAAAATAGACACTGCAGAAAGCCTCTCTTTTAAACACCTTCGTGTACATATCCGGGCATATTGACCTGAGGAATCAACTATATGTTTCATAAGTGGCATGAGAGCAGACCATTCAGATGGCTAATGCATGCTTTTTGTCTTTTACTGTGCCATATGGTGTTTGAAACCAAATATCTGTCTATACTATTAGTTACGAGACAAATTTTCCAGTGTCCACCTGCAAGCTGCCACCCAATTTGGCTATAAAACTGTAACTGTTGAATGGATTCTCCTCCATCTCTCAGCTATAATTATAGCACATTACAAAAGACAACAACATGACTGACAGTAGATAGTTGTGTGTGAATTGTGGGCTAAAATAATTCATGCTACTGTAGCGGGTCCCGGCTAGGTCTCCGCTGGCAGATATATAGATAATCCTCTGATAGGAGTGCTCTGGAAATATTAGAAATATTACAGAGAAATCAGTGACGCAGGACAACAGTTGCTCATTCTCCATTCACTTGTATTATATTTATTTTCAACTTCATTTTAACTTTGTATCTGCAATCACAAATTATTTTCTGTTATTTTTGTCTGCTTTGCATTGAAGCACAGGTTATATCCACATTTGGATTACATGAAGTAATATAATCTTCAACTGTCTGTTTTCACATAAATGTATCCTCACATATTTTTCCAAACATGAACTTAAAGTTTGTATGAAACCAAAAACAAACACTTTCCCTTTAAATCCATGTTTGGTCTATCATCAATCATGTCTAAACGTCTTCATTTAAACACCTGTCATCTTTGTCCTCTTATCAAAAGAGTATTTTTGTAAATAACTGTACATTTTTATAAGTGTTCACTTTATACAACAGAATAATTCTCATTTGCAGTTAAGCTGTATTGCATTTACACTATAAGAACACAGACTTCAATATATCTGCCTCATAACTTGGCACTCAGTTCTATAAACTAAATCTGTATCATTGAAATATTACCGTGCATGTGCCCTTAAACAAGGCCGCAGCCGTAACTGGTCTTACGCTGTACATTCACATTAACTTTTTACCCTTTTAACATTGTACTACACACATTGCTGTTTTCCACACACAATGCCCCGGAGCCGTAAGGTACAAAAAAAAATAAACAATCTGCCGATGTCGGCCGCCATTTTCTCACCTGCGTACTGTCAAACTTAACTGTTTACACATTTGACATACTTTTAGCTTACAGAGCACACATCACTGGGGATTCCTATTAGCTTATAAACATTTGTAATCACATACAAGGTGTGTAACTAACCTGGAAATATTAGAAATATTACAGAGAAATCTACGGAAGTTCTAAGCGGCCATGCATTATAATTTTTTTTCCTTTTTGTTTTCTCGTTATAACGACTTAATTTTCTCGTTATCTCGACATAACGAAAGTTTGTTTTCTCGTTATAACGACATGACAGTTTTACTGAAAACGACTTTCGTTATGTCGAGATAACGAGAAAATTAAGTCGCTATAACGAGAAAACGACTTTCGTTATGTCGAGATAACGAAAAAATTAAGTCGTTATAACGAGAAAACAAAAAGGAAAAAAATAATAAAGCATGGCTGCTTAGAACTTCCGTAGAAATCAGTGACGCAGGACAACAGTTGCTCATTCTCCATTCACTTGGATTATGAGCTCATCTTGCTCTGCGCATCACTAAATGACCCAGTGTGACGCTACTCACGTTTACTGCCACCCAGTGTCCATTTTATGGAATACATTTCATTGTGCTTTTTCCGTAATCTCTCATTGATATTTAATTATATAAGTATTAATAAAATACTATTTCAATAAAAGGAAAGGAAACAAAAAGTAATAATCTCAACAAAACTTATTTTGTGAGTGTCACACTACATGTAAAAACCTGTAGCATTGTTAATTCTCTGTCTCTTCACAACACAACAGGCCTGTAATTAATCTTTCATGTCATTCTTATGTGGACAGTGCTGCCTTCTATTTGTCTGAGAAGCATGACAGTCATTTATGTCACACTACAAACTTTAGGCAATGATTCACAGCATATCACATTAATAGGGAGCTTCTTAGACGAATTTTATTTATAAGCTCTTCAGCAGGTCACCACAACTCACCTTTGAAGGAAGAAAAACAGCATGTTAGGGATCTGATTTAGGAAATAATGTGGACATGTGTAACCCAAGCTGCACGCTGCTCTTTCAGATGATTGAGAGTGGCCAATAAAAGCTTTGTCTATTTTCTTTGTGTATTCCTTCAAGGGCAAATAAGCTTGTGCATGTGTACTGTATGTGTGCGAGAGAGAGAGAGGCAGAAAGAGAAAGGTATGATTAAATTAGAAATTATTATGAGATTTTGTGCTCAATCAATATACATATTTTGCAGACGCAGGCTAAGGGGTTTATGTCTTATGGACTTCTGCTTTTAGGACTGCTTTCATAGACCCCCACACACAACCACATACAAACATGGGCACACAGTTAGCATGCTGGTAATGGAAACCAGTACTTTAATTGTGAATTTTGTAACAATAGCCATCTTCGTCTGTTCTCGACTCTGAAAGCAAGTGCTTAACTCGATTAAATATATACTTTAGCAGACAGTTAGCACACAGCGTAGACATTATCAAACTGTACAACTCAAATCCTTCATAGAATTTACCATAATAACTGATGTGGACACTCTTTGCAGGAATCTAAAGCTTTGGAAACGCAACATCTGCAGGATGACAGTCTTATTTTTTTTAAGTCTTTACTGTTAGCTACCATTTCCATGCTTGTGAGATGAAGCCATACGCCTGTGACTGGGGAACATTTGCCCACAGGTCTAATTCAGTCCAGCTGTGTGGACACAGCACTGAGGATGAGGCTTCAGCCACTTCTGAACTGATTCTCACCAGAGGGGAGAAACTGAGAGCAAAACATAATTCTCTCAACCTGGATCTCAGTAAGCCTTTCCATCCCACAAGCAGCGCTAAAATGTTAGTCTGGCCTTGTAGTGATAGTTGGTGCTTGGTTTAGACCTCTGCATTGGTTTGTTATGAATAAAACTGCAGCTTGCTGCAACACTGTGAATGATTTAACAATTTGGTAATTAGACAATGCATGCTTTGCAATAAAGTTAATTAAGGCAATAGCTACCAAACAGTATCTCACAAGCAAGTTTGCGGTACTTAATATCACTAGATGAGTGAGACCAGAAATTGAGCAATTAATAGTGTTTTGTAACATAGCAATTAAGCTATTTACTTTGTTTTCAATGAAAATTATTCGAAACAAATCCACAACAGAACCATGAAGCATCTCTGAGTCGCACAAGTTCTGAATCCTGAATGAATCAGTTTTAATCAAATCGACTGCATGAATCAAATGACTTACTCAGTCGCCAACTGTTGATGTAACAATGACTACGTTTACATGCAGCCAATAACCCGTTCAAAACCGGGATATTAGCAATAACCCGGTCGCGCACGGCCATGTAAACACCATGACATGATATGCTCATATCCCGGTTTTTAAAAACCGGGATATTATACCTGGGGTACCCCTTTTCTAACCCGAATATTTGGTCTTGTAAACGCGTTTCGGCATATCCCCATCAAAATGTGTGTTCTGCGCATGTTCTATTCGCAAGGAATCTTGGTCTTTTGAGTAGAGACGGCGCATAAAAAAACCCCGCGTGCAGTATAGAGGCACAGTAGTGTCAAGTGCTGCTGGTGGATCAGTACCAGCGCCAAAGCGCAAACAAAGACTATCGCTATCTGCCCCAAACTATTCATTATCCGCCTGCTGCTGCTGTTGTTGTTGTTGTCTTTGGATACAGGAAGAAGAATCGGAAATGACGCAGATTGCGTCTTGTTGTCCGTACGTCCAGACGCTAACCGTGCGTCGCCGTTTACATCGGGATTGGTAACTCTCTCTGCTCACGCATGTAAACGGGTTATCCCCAATGTTTCAGAAACCCAAATAGTGACCTTAACCCGACCATAACCCGAATTTTAACAGCATGTAAACGTAGTCAATGTAACTGCAGAAAGAATCACAAAAATCCCCGGCACTAAAACCACAAAGACAAGCAGCATTACTAGAAAAAGAGCAGGAACAAGTATATTATTTGATGCTTAAAATCATTTAATACTTATCTTATGCTAATTTAAAGGGGTTTTATGCAATTTATGAAGGAATGTTTCCTGAACCAGTAGTCTACAATGCGTCTGTGCCAGTTACTTTGCAAGGGCAGTCTGGTGATTCTGACCTACAGCCTGTAAATACGTTTTTTATACAAGTTTCAAGCAGTGTGGAGTAGCATTTGTTGTTACTCCGACCACAAATGCAGACATGGTTTTATGTTTACGTAGTGCGATGTACAACACAACGCATAAAAAGACAGTATAAGTCATTATAATCAGTAATTATGTCCCCACTGGATGCAACAAGTTCCTCGTTTGTAATGGGTTTTATTGGTTTTGTCTCATCGTGCCGGGAGACGGCATAACATTATGGTAAGGTGTGTAACATTTTCGTCAAACACTTGAGGCATTCAGCCAATCACAACACACTGGATAGCTGGCCAATCAGAGCACACCTTGCTTTTTCAGACCCATGAGCTTTGTAAAAAATTACGCGTTTCAGCAATAATGTACACTATATGAAAAATAATGTTTTATTAACCTTAAACTGCATAAACACATTGCATTACACCAAATATGCAAAATAATATTCTTTTTTTCAACGTCGTATGACCTCTTTAATCCCCGTACAAATGTTATTTGGACTTGTACACTGTTTCACGCTCTAACCAACTTTGAACCTGGGCTGCTCAGCTTTGATCAGACCCTATAGCAAAACTAAATTCTCTATGAAAAAACAAAAAAAAAAAAAAAAAAAAACACATCTAATCACAGTCACTTTTCGCCACAAGTTATAATACTGGGTCTCAAGGTCTATATCAACTCCACAACAAAGTAACAGCGGTAGCGGTTTTACTATGAACTCCAGAAGGAAAGCCACATTCCAGTGACAAATTCTTCACCATTGAGGCAGGAAAGCAAGGTGCCTGTTGATTTGTGGTCAGTAAATTTGGCCAGGAGGGCAGACCTAAGAGTGAATGGCTATTCCTGGGAATACTGGGCACTACAGTTGAGGGACATATCTAAAATAACCTACGAGCTTGCTCTAAAACCAATACTATTCTGAGACCTTATAAGAACACATCATCTGGAAAAATTCTAAATAATCTGAGTTTGAGCCAAGACTCATTTTCCACATCTTTATTCATGGCGTGAGCCAGCAGGTTTAGGAAATCTCTCAGAAAGCCACGAGTATTAGTATCCAGGCCTCGACTGGATGCCCCAAAGCTCAGGGTTCAAGCTTCATCCCATCCTTCCCTCTCCCAGAGCTGAGGACAGAGAAGAGAAAAAAAAAATATGATGCAAGACAGAGCAAGTTAAAATAAAACAAAAATCTCCCAACATTTCTTTTGCATTGTTATATTTTTTTTATTCACTTTGTTTGCTGTATTGAGACCATGCACATATTTTCATATTTACATGGCAATCCCCACTCTATCCCCATAAGCCATGTATCATCCATGCGCCTTAAGCTTTCACAACACAGCACAGCGTCCCTCAGGGATGTTTTACTCCAGGTCTTGGCAAAGGTAATCCCCGGCCTTAGACAACAAGTAGTCCTCTTACACTGTCCCATTCAGAAACAGCACTCCCGCCCTGGCCTCTCCCTTTTTCCCCACCATCGGCAGGCCAGCTGTCACTGTAAACTGAGCCGGGTGGACCCTCGCGAACAGCTCAGCCTCTGCCCAGCTGCCGCCTCGGGATCTTATCAGCCACGGGACCATGCAGCACAGACAATCTGGATCTGGTTTGTGTTTCAAGGCCATTCCAGAATGACCTAAATGACTTCAATAACTCACTTGTGGTGGAAACGGGTCAAAAAAACATAGACTTGTTTGTTGAAAACCAATGCATATGTGAATTTTATCTAACACTGAAGGATCTAAAGATCCTTTTTTTGATTCAAGAGAGCAGTACATTTGTGATGCAGAAGCATGATCTAACAACATTATGATATTTCATTTAAATTAAAAATAAAGCTTCATTTCAAATAAAGTGCTCAAGCTCAGTGACAGCAGGAGGTCTACAATTTAAATAAAACTTCAGTGTCTCAGATTAGATTTAACTTAAAAATGTAGATATGCATTGGTTCAACAATATAAACACAACCCACAAGGATATTTCTTGAGAGAAATTTCTTTCAAAACTTCCTCATATGGCTATGATAAGATGCTCTTTCAATTTAAATTCAATGTGTTTTTATTCAGAAATCATCTAATTATGCGTGTAAAATGGGTCATCAATGGCAGTGCACAATGACAATAACAACAAAATGAGCTAAAGATATTTTGGCTTTCAGAATGTTTTTATGGCTTAGGTTGATTTAGCATGGAAATACAATAAATTATAGTTAATATTAAATATGTTGCTGTGAAGTGAAGTATTAGCACATGACTGGATTTTGGAATTTTCTAAAGAAGAAATGTAGGTCCAGACATTTCATGTGTTTCTGATTCCTCTAAATGACAGCAACATCCTAATGTGATATAAGATGTATAAAACTATGGCTTTTAGAGTGAAGTACAGGTCTTCACCCCAGCAGTGGAATTCATGACACACCAGCACCTCAAACAGCAACCTCTTAATTAGAACAAATGCCTTCCCTCCAGGCTTTCTTGCCATAACAGTGGGACTGTAATTAAACTCAATTAGCTCATCAGCTTTAAAGTGGGTTAAGTGATGTTTACTCAACATGGGCTAATTGTGTGGCATATGGTAAGCTTGGTAGATGGAAGTGTAGAGGTGGGTTTGTTGTTTGAGAGTTTGGGATAGGTCTGCAGTAAAGCTATTAAGGATTACTGGGGCTGATGATGGAGGTCCTGATGGCCCTGAGGGGACATGAGGTTTGAGAATTCAGAATCCACCCTGTGCAATCAGTAGGGGGTTTCAAGCAAATTTCCTTTTGAGATCTTTCTAAAATGTCTATAGCTAGAGAGAGAGACAGAGAGAGAGAGAAAAGAGTCATAAAATTATTTCTATATACAAATTAATTATATTAAAAAGTAATCATTAATATGCAATTCATTTATATATTTTTATAATGTTTATAATAATAAATATTATCAAAAATATACTGTATATAAAACTGTTTTATTAAAGTTATTATAAAATAATAATGTAAATATAATAACATTTATAATATTAAATAAAAAAAAATGTAATAAAAAAATTAAGTACTGATGTATTTTTTCAATGTATAAAAAAACATACAGATATAGATCAAATTAGTGGTAAACAGACTGATGTTATACAATGTATTTCAGTGTCTCTGTGGTTGGTTAAGAGTAGCAGGGTTGCTCTTTTCCGTCCAAGGAAAGGTGACAGCTGTGGGGCCAACAGTGGGTCCGAGCTCCCCTACAGCTGTCTTGTGTGCCTGGGATGGAATGACTGAGTGATCCTTCTCTAACTGGACAGATCCGGACTAGCAAAACACCTGCTCTTTCTGGCAAAGTACATGCAGGCCAACCTTGCTCTGGGGTTATTGTGCAATAATTCCACAGGAAAGGCTGGTTGTGGTGCTTGGTGCATTACGAGACATTACATCTGATTACCTTTATCTGTGTATCATCTTTGCAGGAACCATGGATGAAAGATTCTTCAAGGAAAAGCTATAAAGAGCAGAGAAGAAGAACAAGGGATTCTGGGAGCAGAGAGAACAATAGGCTGGAATGCCCTCTGTGCTCCTGAATTTGCAACGTTCAGTATTTTTCTGTTTCTGTTAGTCAGCAAATAAATCGTATTATAAATTCTGATGACTGCAAATTAACCAACCAGTGTCTTTTTCCCCTCCCTTTTTTTTTAAAGGCCCAAAGGAATTGACTTTGAAGGTTCTTTGGTCACTGGATTTCTTTTCCCCCTTTTTCTTGACCTAACTGAGCTGATGTAGCTTGATTCATCTCCACGTCTCATTATCTTCTATAAGCAGGGCTAGCTTTGGCTAGGTGACCTCTAGAGAGTCAGCAGAATAGACTGTACAGCTTTTGGCATTCAGGCTCTAGTTGGGGTTGATAAAAAGTACAAAGTATAATCGATAAGCTTTCATTTAGCTCCAAAGCACATAAAAGCTTTTTCCTTGCTCTCCTCCTCCATGTTTTTGTGTAGAAAACTTTATTTGTTGCAATGAAAATTTATGAAGATGGTTCATATTTTGAGATGTAATCTACGAGTTTGTCAGCAGTATCTGAAATGTGTAGCTACTACCTTTCATTGGCAATTGGTTATGCAGTTGTACAATCAAAGAACCTCCATCACAACCTCTCCTTGGAGGATGTATGTTATTAGTCTCGTTGACAGACAGATATTCTGTATGGCTACCATCCACAAGGGAGCAAGAGGCTTAGCAATGGCTTTTTTTGGGATTCTACCCTTGCCAAGTTTGAGGAAGTATGTGTTTAGAGCATTCATAAGGATTGCCAAATGGAGTTTACAATCATTGACATGTGGGAAAAGAGGGGCTACCATACTGCTGCCCTTCTGAAGGACAACTGAATGAGATGGGAGAGGGAGGGAAGAGTATTGGGGAGAAGAAAATGCTGACAGGGTGATGCAGTAAGACGAGAACAGCATGGCACAGTGTAAATGGAGTTGGCACCGTACTGAGAGGGCAAAGAGATTCACAATACCAACTAGCTGGCACTTTTTGCCTATGCAGCTTTGCAGCAGAGGTCAGTGGTTATGGATTAATGCATCCAGAACAGCTTAAACACATGCTGAAATTCTCAAATAAACATCCTAATGCCTGTCAATTGTGATTTGAGAATTCATAGTTCATTTAAAAATAAATATGATTAAATAACGCAGTACATTATTTCAAAATAAATGTCAAATCTAGAAGAAAAAAAATATTATTACTTATTATTCACGTCCAAATGTGTTTAAATCTGATGAATGAAATAATTGGTGAGTGCATTAAAAGAAAATAGTCAATGAATAAGGAAAGTAGGCCAGTGTCCCTTGGGAAATAATTCTCTTTCAGTTATTCCCTAGACTCAACAAGCAAACAAAGTACAGATGAAATAGTTTTAACAGGATATGAAATCTGGGTTTAATAGTTAAAACTTAAAGTATTTTCTTGGAAATGGGGTCTTGAACATTTTGGCTTTACCAGACAACAGAGTTCTCAGACATAAACTATAAATGCATGGTAACATTTTACAATAAAGCACAATTCAATTCATAAGCATTTTTTTAAGTTAGTGTTAATTTACTAATTTTAATTTATTAATGTTAATGTATTATTGTTTATTGCTAATTCATCTTAGTTCGTAATAGAATAAATAAATAACAAAAAAACAAAAAAGAATATATATATATATACATTAAACAGTAATATTTTATTTGCATATTAATTAAAATATAATAAAGAATAAGTATTAGTAATTATTGTTATCATAATACCTGATCCATTAACGAAAAGGTGAACTTAACCTTTAACATACAGAATATATTATAAAATATATAAAAAAGGTACAAAAGCTGTCACTGGGGTGTTAGTACCCTTTTAAAATGTACACATTTGTACACAATTGTACACAAGTGTACATTCCTTAAAGATGTTTGTACATTTCGTACAAGAAGGTACCGTCCCTGTGACTTTTTTTTATACCAAATTCATATATAAACATAAATGTGAGTGTATATAAAAATTAATATTAAAATATTAAAATATTTTAAATTAAATATTAAAAATAGAAAAATGATCAAATGCCCTAAGGGACACAACATGCTTCACATGAAACCGAAGGTTCACCTCATCCAAACCAGACTCCAATATAACTGCCCGAACAACTGACCTTTGACCTCAAATTACACTAATACTTCCTGTGTTTGTAACAGCATATCTCCTAGAATTGACGTGAGGGAATTCCAAAACACATAGGTGTACTGCCAGAGGACACTAAACACATACTGTATGAAGGAATACACCAGGGTATATGGAGAAGATGCCATGAAGGTTAGCAAAACTTAAAAGGAGATTATTTCTGAGAGGCCATCAGAGTATTGATTTGCTCAGAAGTTTTTTTATTTATTTATTTTTTTTCTGTCAGAGCTTCAAGGCTATTTCCACCTCAATGCGGGCGGCTTTCCTTCCTGGTTTGATCCCCTAGGCAACCAATGTGGTCATTCCTTCAAGAAAATGGAGAGCAATGTGTAACCAAACACCAACAGGGGCCCCAGACCAGTGTGTGTATGTATGTGTGTGTGGGTAGGTGTGCATTATGGCTGAAAAGGGGAAAGTCAGATTTTGTTTTCTTATGTTATATATATATATATATATATATATATATATATATATATATATATATATATATACAGTACAGACCAAAAGTTTGGACACACCTTCTCATTTAAAGAGTTATCTTTATTTTCATGACTATAAAAATGGTAGAGTCACACTGAAGGCATCGAGGGCTGTTTGACCAAGAAGGAGAGTGATGGGGTGCTGCGCCAGATGACCTGGCCTCCACAGTCACCGGACCTGAACCCAATCGAGATGGTTTAGGGGTGAGCTGGACCGCAGACAGAAGGCAAAAGGGCCAACAAGTGCTAAGCATCTCTCGGGGAACTCCTTCAAGACTGTTGGAAGACCATTTCAGGTGACTACCTCTTGAAGCTCATCAAGAGAATGCAAAGAGTGTGCAAAGCAGTAATCAAAGCAAAAGGTGGCTACTTTGAAGAACCTAGAATATGACATATTTTCAGTTGTTTCACACTTTTTTGTTATGTATATAATTCCATATAGAATTCCACATGTGTTAATTCATAGTTTTGATGCCTTCAGTGTGAATCTACAATTTTCATAGTCATGAAAATAAAGAAAACTCCAAACTTTTGGTCTGTACTGTATATATATATATATTATGTTTAGCATTTATCAATAATCGTAAATTAATAGGATTCATGCATTTATTTTATTTTTTACATAATATTTAGCATTTAAATATAACAATATATATATATATATATATATATATATATATATATATATATTTTTTTTTTTTTTTTTTTTTTTTTTAATATAGTTTTCTCTCATTTTTCTATTATTTCACCTCCCTATCCATTCCCTCCTGCTCAAGTGTCTTTTAGATTATTTTCCCTCTCCCCACATTTGCCCCCCCTTTTTATTTCCCAACTCTCCCTCTGTATAATTTCCTTTCCACAGGCTTTGTTAGGCACCTTGAAACCTTAGCCGTTTCAAATAGCAATGTCTCTCAGCAGCAGGTCCTTGCTATAGCATTAGATGCAACTTGATCTGGGCCCTCAAGCAGAGCCTTTTTATTGGATAAATACAGGGCCTCGTGCCATGACCGATGTGTTCTACAGGGGGCACTAGAGGAGAGAACATTCAAGGCTAGCAGAAGAACAGAGGACATTTTTAGGATCTTTTGCAGAAAAACAGTTTGGGAGCTTTTCATATACTTTATTGAAGTGTAATTTAAAGTGTATTACATTGCCTTTCAGACTAAACTGTAAAAGGCAGGATGAGCTTCTCTATAGGAAGCCATCTTACTCAAACAAAGAGAGTATGTAGGCCGTCCCCACATTAGCACACACTCTCTCAAGCTCCATTAGGAACATAATGAAGATACAAATCAATCTAATCCTATTGTGCAGACATTCCCTCCCACTCATCCACATAATCCCGCTGCAGTGAGGCTGAGTCCTGCTGGAATGCCGTGCTGAGGGAATACAGATCTCTCCATGAGATAATTAGCATTTCACAGCTCAGAGTACCACTTACCTCACACTTAAAGTGCCACCAATATGATCCATAAAATATCCTTTTCCAAACACAAGTATCACCTACAAATACAATTGTACTTTTGTACATTTTTAGATATGAGAGTGGAAATGTAGGTTGTGATTAAAAGCAAAGAGTAGAGGTGACTGATGGCAAGTGATGAACACGAGAGTGACTTTTGGGGGCCAGGTCTTCTCAGCAGGGCTGCTTCAGGTTCTGTCCCACATGTGTTCTGCATAAAGACTATCAAAGGCTGAGTTCCCCCCTGCGGCACAAGCTCGCCCTGCTGTAAAGAGCCATCAAACGAAAGTGTGACAGACTGAAGGGGCTGTAATGGGTATATGAGGGCCTGGAGAGAGTCCAGACACACATACACAAATGCAGGTCTGCATGAAAACATAACTATTTTATGTTTCTTTAACAGTGTCTGTGTGTCTGTGTCTCATGCAGGCAAACAACTTAAGAAGAAAAAGGCTGAAATTTTACCAACTGACCTATTATTTGTGGTTCTTTTGAACAATCAATCACTGTGCTCGACTGTTAACATACAAACACACACACACACACACACACACACAAACAAAGACATACTGTATATATGGTATTTTATTAACAGTCAAGTACATTGACTGATTGGATTGACTGATATATTTAGATAATTGTATATATATGTGTGTGTGTGCCTACGTGATATTAAATAAACAATTTTTTATATATAATATAAAATATAACTTACATTTACAATAACTTACATTTTGGACACAGAATTGTCAGTTACTTTGTCTATTTTTGCTCCACCAATAAAAAAAGATCCAAACAATTCAACAGTAAAAAAATAAAAAACAACAAAAAAAAGAAGCAGTTCTGAGCCACACATTTGCCTGAATGATGAACGTGATTAGGCGATTGATTCAGTGACTCACTGGTTAACACAGAGGTTCTGTCCCACATTTCATGTGCACTTGCAGTCTCGTGGACGCAGAATGTGTGTCCATGTCTGTTAAGTTCACAAGACTGTATAGGGTGTCCCATTTAAGGTTTAAGAAGAGTTCTCATGACTGCCCCCTTTGCAGTCACTATGCACTGGGTGTGCACTTTGGCCAAGCTCTTCACTTCAACCTGACAGTCAAAGCGACATTATGTGTGTACTCGGAGGAAGACTGCAAGGGCTTAGGCTGCATTTGGGACAGGGCCAGACTTTTTTCTTACCCGAATGAATCGGTTGACTCAATGACTCACTCATCAAGAAAGTCATGTATCGCCACCTACTGGTGCAATGATTTAACTTAAAGAAAAAGTCACAAAAATCCTAAATCTTAAAATCGTAAATGTATACATTCTAAAAACATATATATATTGCACACAGAGCAAAAAAAGTATCTGAGAGCTGAGCTGTGTTGTCCGGCAGTCGTGTTGGCTCTACTGTGAGGGATGAGTGGCACACCTGCTGAGTAATCTGTCATTACAGCTGGGGAACAAATCTCAGCTGCCCACACCAATCATCCTCTCCTCTGCCCACCCCTGAACACCCACAACATTCCTCAAACAGCTCTGTTTTTAGACCTGTGTGTGTGTGTGTGTGTGTGTGTGTGTGTGTGTGTGTGTGTGTGTGTGTGTGTGTGTGTGTGTGTGTGTGTGTGTGTGACACAACAGACTGTGCTTTCATTTATGTGGCCATGTTTAATTTCGACTGGGTACTGTGAGAGCTGACATTACATACGGACAATGCATATACTGTATGGGTATAAAAATCAACAAATGTAAGATTTTCATAATTTAGTCGCTGCAGCATCAACAAGGCATTCAAAAATACAGTAATATTGTAAAATATTGTTACATTTTACTATATAAATGTTTTATATTTAGATTCATTCCTGTGATGGAAAAGCAGAATTCTTTTAGCATAATTACTTCCGGACTTCAGTGTCACATGATCTTTCACAAATAATTCTAATATGCTGATTTTCTACTCCAGAAATATTTGTTGTTATTATCAGTGTTGTGCTGTTTAATATTTATATGCAAACCGCGAGATATATATTTATACAGTAATCATATTGTGATGTGATATGGTTGGCAGAGACATATGAGGTGAATGAAACCATTATTCTTGTGGACTGCATGTCTGCTCAGGTTTGCTGTGCCTATAGGCACTGACTTGGCAACTGATAGATGGAAAGAATGATAGTCTTTAAATGAAGACAAATGCAAAACTCAACAGCTATCCTGGAACTTCCATGAAATTTGTAACTTTTAAACTTGGTGCCTGACAATACAAATTAAATAGTTTCCCCTTGCTTAGGTATGAGAGCTAAGTGTTTGATGGGTTAATGGTTAAACTGTAGGCATAAATACTGTTCCCTAACAAAGCATAATGTGACATGTTTCCAGACAAGCAAACCAAAAAAAAATATTAAACGTTGTTATGTGGAGGTATTTTGACCAATAACATTTAAAGGTGGGCATTTATAAAGGTGGACTTTTTCTGACACGGTTTTCTACTGATATTTTTGTTTTCTTTGTTAAATCGCTGAATGTTACCAAAGACAAATCAAATAGAGAAGGACAGGTAATGACTAAAAGGAGATCACATGATCACTCACTTCACTGATATAGCTGTATCTCATTGACAACGAAAGACTTCCGGCTGCTTTGTCAAGGCAAATTGCTGTCAGTGCGAACACCTTTTTTTTAAGAATCAGCAGTAGAGATGAGCTTATGATGCTTTGGTGTGAAACTTGATCTAGGAGTTCCCAGCTGTGTTGAGTACAATATACTGGGGGGAAAACACTGAAAGGGACTTTATTCTAAAGGGAAATGGATGGAAGCATTCAGGATACCTGGTTCAGTAGTCAAAAAAAAAAAAGAAGAAGTTCAGAACAGACAAAAACATCCAATACATTTGTACGATTCCTATTCCAACATTTCCACATACACAATGTTCTATGAACATTAACATCCCAGTAGGATGTCTTGAATTGAATTTGGTTATTATTGAAAACATCTTATGAAAAAAACGTAGCCTAACCATGTGACTTACATATCATATGGGTCCTAAAGAGAGAGTTGAGCCACTTAAGGCTCCCACTGTTAGTGGAGCAAGGGCGTCAGCTAAACTACTAAACCTTAAATTATTAATCATGACCTTTTCTAGCCACTCAGATTCCCAAAGGTCCATAAGGAGGCTGGGCAGAGGCCGAACTTCCTGCTTTGTTGTTATGCTGCTTGGAGAGAGGGTGGGAGCGCACTAAACACTCATCACTGCTATCTTTTTCTTCTTCCTCTGATGATGAGAGATGATTTCCCGACAACTGCTCCTTGGTAAAACAAATGTACAGAAAATCTTCTGGGTATCCCACTAATTAACCCGAAAAGGGGAAAATGTCTTTGGAATGTTTTCCTGATTGACAGTTAGTGCTGAGAAATCTGTGTTTCTCCAGGGTGAAGTCATTTTCTTACGCTATGCCAACAGCAACAAGAGCAAGATCGCACACTATTACTCTCTTTCTCTCGCTCACTCGCTGTCAGCGCTCGAGGTTTAATTCAGGTTTGAGGAAATGCACTGCAAACACTGACAATGCTCCTGAGTTTTTTAGCTGTTGTTTCTTTGTTTCTCGCTTCATTCACCATATGGTGCCTACTGTCAAGATATTTGTAAGGAAAACATTGCGAAAAATCAGATCTCACCCAATCAGAATATACAGCATGAGTCAGAGCACTCAAATACATTTTGCACCACTTATCGATGTGAATAAATTGCATATGACTATGTAAACATAATAGCTTTTCACTTTTAATGTGGGCTCAAAACTTCTTGCATTGATTTTGGCCATGATCAAACCTTCATCAGTGACTCATCCACAAACTATTTTCATTTGAAGTGACATCTGATTGACATTTTTCTATTTGGATTACCTTTGCTATTTGCTTCTGCTCAGCAAGAAAGCATTCAATTGATCTGTGACAGTAAAAACGTTTCCATACTGACTTTACATTGTTTTGATGTTTCTATTCATCAAGTGTTATTTTATCATTGACGCATGCACGAGACAGTGTTATAAAAGAGAAACAAAAATTGGACACATCCAACAAAAAACTTCAACACTTTCGTACTGCTGGTGCTAATTTTATGAGGTATAAACCTGTTCATATTGATCTGTCAAAAAATAAATAAAATAAAAAAATTTACCAAAACCTTTTTTTTTTTTTTTGACTGGTTGAAGGACAAGTATTGTCCCTGTATAATAAACATAGAGTTGAGAAATGCCAGCTGGTCTAGCCACATCTACGGTTCAAGTTCCATATTCACACTGTAATATTCTGGGTAATTTATGATGAGCCAATGTCGGTCTCCTGCAGATGGCTTATAAAAACCTGACTGCAAAAAACATACCTAAGAAAAGAAAAGAGTGAGTCTGTAAATGTGTGTGTGTGTGTGTGTGAGAGAGAGAGAGAGAGAGAGAGACAGAATGAGGCTAAAGTAGTGGAGGCAGAGATAATGGCAAATAGTTAATGGCAAGAGAGCACTCACTCCCCAGTTCTCTAATGACCATTTCTCATCCTTCTGGAGAATAATATTGATCACAGACAAATGAGAAGGCCAGATTACGGTTGGCATGAGGACAAAGATGGAAAAAATAGAACACATAAAGAACAATGCCTTTACAAGTTGAATTCTGTGAGGTTAACAGTGCAGTGTTGTATAAGTCATGTGCATGTCTGTGTTTGGGGTTGTCTGCAATATCCGTTAAATGCTGCAGTAATTATTTTTACAAAAACAATGGCACATGCACCCATAGAAACAAAGATCTTAAAGGGGCAGTGTCTATTTGCGTATTGGTACCAAATGGCACCGTGAAAATAACTGATAATATTCTATATATTTTGAAGAAAATGCAAGTTATGCAGTTTTACATTTTATTATGTGGTTACTAGAATGTTTCTAAGTGGTTGCTAGGGTGTTCTCTGTGGTTACTAGGGTGTTTCTAAGCGTGTGAAGGTGGTTTCTAAAAGCTTATAACCTATCGGACAAAATATGTGCATATAAACATTAAAAACAATAGAATTAATTATGCATGTTTTATTTATCAGGGTTTATTTTAAGCCCCATATGTAATGAATACATAACATTTAAAATGTATAAAAATAAATAAATAGTTCATTTAAATTTTTATAATATTTCACTATATTACCTATTTTACTGTATTTTTGATCAAATAGATGCATTCCAGATGACCGTAGGACACGTCATTCAAAAGCATTTAAAAAAATACACCAATCCCAAACCTAGAAAATGGTACTGTGTACATTTTCATCGTCATGCCCCAGAATCCATCCCCAATCAATCAACAGCTGCTGCTCTGCTGTTAACAATGGTTGAATTCACAGATGTACACTGTTTGGTACCAAACCAAAAGTCAAATTAGCAACCTAAGCAGAACTCTCCTTTAGTCAATATTATCACCAGAGGAGGTTCTGTCAAACAGCACGCCTGCTTTGCTTATGTAAACATGTACTGTAGCAGACTGGTGAAGAGTAATCATCTTCATGGGGAGCAGGCACTCATACATAACTACCTTTAACTTGGCTTTGATCACTATGTGACTGAAGGGAATTATGACAGATGTGTTTGTCATCCCTTCAAAGATCAACCTGAAATACAAGTCCGTTCTGTTATGTTATTTAAAGCTATTTGGAAAGATGTGTCTGTTTAATTGGATTCAAATCTTATCATACTACGGGGCTGTTGAATGTGTGCAATTATTTCCAGGGAAACACAAGTAGTTCCAGACAGGTCTTGACAGCATTACATGTTCATATCACTTTGCCAAAGATGACACTGAACAAGCTGTTAAATACAGGAAACAACAGAATAAAATGTTTTTCCACAAAATTAAATGTTATTATTTCTGGATACTCTCTTTCTCCCGCTGTCTCTCCCTTACAAATGCACACTCATACAGTACGGACACTCGCACACACAAAAACATACACGTGCACAGAAGCATGCTGTCAGTGCTGCTCTGAAGATTTTATCATTAAAAAAGTTTAACAACTTGAAAGCTACATAGCGAGGTAATAAAGGCGCTGTTTTTGAAGCTGATGAACTTACGGTTTCGCTGTGTGATGCTACTGCCGAACACTGTTGAGAGATGCACAGACTCATGTAATTCACACACATTTACCTCTCTCTCCCCCTCTCTCTCTCTCTCCTTCACTCTCTAATAGGTTCATTATTAACTGCATTAGTCTTCTTTCAATGGCTCAACCCTCTGTTACTTGGTCTAAAATGACGTTTTGGAATTAGCAACAGAAGTGTAGGATGAGATGTGTAAGAAATGTATTCTACATGCAAGAGTGCTTCGAGAGCAAAAACCTGAAGAATGTCTTGAAATACAATATCTGAACAATGCCTTGAGGTGTGATAATTGTAGTATAAGAGGAATAAATGTCTCCAGTCTGTTGAATTATTTCAAGTTCAAGTTCAAGTTCAGTTTATTTATAAAGCACATTCAAAAACAGCCACAGGCCGACCAAAGTGCTGTACAAGTTACAATATTTGAGATCTTCTCTTCAGGAGAGGAGATGGAGGCCAAGAAAAGATTCATTATCTTTACTAATAATGCTTGATAATGACATGCTTGATGGGTAGATGGAGGATTAAATACCTGTGAAAGGTGGAAAGATGCCAGAGGGTGGGATATATACACAATACAGAGAAGGGAGCCAACTATGCCAAGAGCTAAAACCCTGACGGAGCAAACTTCTCACCATCAAGCTCTCCGCAGCAGCCCCTATATGCAAACACTGCAAACTCAGGGATGAAAGAGTCAACAGCTGATAAGATAAGACAAGACATTTCCCACATTGATGGGGCTAGAAGGAAAACTACTGTGTGAGGTTATTAGATGCTTAATCAATTTTCAGGTCTTTCCTCATCAATATACTTAAGGTGAACTATTCACTTTTCCACCTCCTTTTCCACCTATGTGCTTTTCACATTATTTATCATTCCACTCTTTATTATTCTTTTATTATTAGTTTTTTAAAAGCCTGGATGTCAATAAGACCATGTCCACGGCTTAAGCACTGAGCAACTTTATTTAGAATAAAAAAAATAAATAAATAAAAAACTCAGAGTGGCCCTTATCCATTGTGAGGCTGTATGTACAGTACACAGACTTTGTGTGTGCGTGTTTGTGTGTGTGTGTGTGTGTGTGTGTGTGTGAGAGAGAGAGAGAGAGAGAGAGAGAGAGAGAGAGAATGGTAGCATTATTTAATAAACTTGACCTTTATCCACATATCCAATAATAATAGCCATTAAATGAAGTATTATCAATCTTTTTCATTATTATTATTGTAATTATTATTATTATTACTACTACTACTTCTACTACTATAATAAATATTATTCACAATATCATTCGATTAATATATAGACTGTATAAGGGATAAATATATAATATATATAGACTGTAAAAGGGATATGTGTGTGTGTGTGTGTGTGTGTGAGACCCTCCTCCACTGTTGACAGTACACAAGGTTAAGGCACACCCTGGACAGAGGGCCCTGGGAATTGAAGATTTGTTGGCAATACAAAATACTGCACAGTCATCACAGATGTCACACTACAATATACATAAAAAAGTGACATATTAAGCATTTTATTTGTTGCAATTAGTAACGTCACTGAATTTGACAATGAATGTACGTCAGTACATCATATATCATTACATAATCTTAACAGCTCATCAGTAGCTGTTCATATTCACTAGTGGAATCTGATAGGGCTGAATATTTTGGGACTCATTAGGGTGATTTTCCCTTTCACTGACTCACAACAGTGGTTTTTATGTGACCTCTAACTTCACACCTTTCTATTTGCGGATAAGACAGCTGACATTGCATTTAATAATGTTTATTAAGATACACTAAGTAATGATAGATGGCAGGACCCTTGCCAAAAGGTAGCGAGACTCTTAACTTGATATATGGAGTGCAAGATTAGCTGTTCATGATAAGCTGCAACAACTTAAAAGGCAATATGACTGAAACAAAAAGCACATTTTTCAAAGCTGTGGTTTGTCCCGCACTGTCAATCATTCTTAGGAGGCTGAAATCAGTTTTTACCCTCCAGCCGAAAGTGACATCTCAGATGAAACACATGTATGCCTGCTGCAAAGACACAGGGGTCAGAGCATTAATCTGATGGGTATTTACTGGAAGAGTTTGCCTGCAGCATTTGACAAGACACTTATTCCTTTAGAAGTCAATTTCCACAAAAGAAGTGGAAAATGTAACACCTACATAAGCATCTAAACAATATATTAGATACCAATCAGCCAGTCTTCAAAAATGGCGGTCATCATCATCTTGACAACATGATAAAGGTGAAGGAAGCGTCTGAGAGATGGTTTCGGAAGTGGTGTGGCTCATGAGTGTGTTTACCATTGTGGCATTCCAAGTTTCTGTTTATTTCCCTGTCTGTCAGTAGTACCCATTGAACAGGTCTTGAGCACACAGAGACGCACACTAATGCAAACATACTCCTGCTAATGCACATACCATGCACACTCTTAAATCCGCTGACACCAAGAACTATAACTATATTAGCATCCATTACAATGGACAATAACGTTCAGTTTATTCTAAATGTAAAGTTTTGCAGTCTGCTGCTTTAAATGCTCAAGCTGGATTCTGATTGGCTGTCCATGTTTATATCATACATTGGTTGGGGAAAAAATATATTCTGAAGATACCAAGATATTGTATAATGTTGTTATCAACATAGCTGTGAAATTACTACATTTTATAGAATTAAGGCCCATTCACGTAAATAATGATAACCCAAAAGATGACTAACAATATTAGGATCTACATCAATGGATGATAATATTCTGCTTAAGCATGAGTGAAGTTTTGTCGCCTGCCAGTTTTAATGCACAAGCTTTTTAAACAAGTGTGGATTCTGATTACCTGTTAATTTTTTTATCCTTTATCAGTTGAAAAAATCCTTCTGAATGTTATGCCAACGATATCATTCCCCTGTGCCATTATCGCTATAGGTGTGATTTGGTTTTCCCTATTCTCAAAAAATTAAGGCCCTTTTACACCAAGAACAATAACTAAAGATAACTGTAACAATATCTATATTAGCATCCACAATTGATAACATTCTGTTTATTATAAGTGAGAGTGCAGTTACAACGTCTGCTGCTTTAAATGTTTGGTGAATTCCGATTGGCTTTTAATGTTTTTATTGTTCATCAGCTGGAAAAATCATTCTTAAATGAGGGGTTGTTTATACAACCCCAGTTTAAACTGCAAATGGCATTTTGGCAGCTTGAACACGCTAACTTTTGAAAATGTGTTTTAAAGTGCAAGTTTCTGAAAATTATAATGTTACCATCTCCATGTTATGTATATTACCTGTTCAGTCTATAGGAATGCATGTGTGAGCAGGCACATAGTGTTTCTTTACAAAGTGATGTTGCCAACTACTGGCCTGGCATGCATAATACAGCATTTTTAGAAACTTTCGTGGATCTGTGTGAATGGGGATCATTTTTACAACAATGTCATCTGTAAGCAAAACATTTCAAAAATGCAAAGGCGAAAACTCAGTTTTTAGTACAATCGTTCTCAAATAAATGTACCATGATTTCAACTATATTGTTCCTCTGTGTCGTTATTGTAATAGCTGTGTTGTGGACTTCCCTACTATTATAAAAATTAAATTATAACTATTATAAGAACATACCCGGTGTGATTGACCCTTCACTAATAAATGAAAAATATCCAGCAACCACATATCAGCAATATCTGTTGACCTTGGCATTCTCATTAAAACACCGTAACCATTGAGACACTCAGCCATGATAAGATCATTTCTGGTGAAGTGAGGAAGCTGAACTCTGTTCAAACTGTGAAGCAAGTTAAATTTATCATTTTTAAAGACAAGCATATCTGAAGACGCTGTGCCAAACCACTGTCAGAAAAATAAAAAAATACTTGCGCTGGCTCGTTTTGCTTACATTCCATCCTAAACTCAGCATTACAGTCAAATCAAGGGCATTTTATCCTACGTTTAGCATGCGTTGATCTAACTGATAATGGCTCACTGCATGGTGCGAACAAACTGAAAAAAAAATCCCCTTTGTAAGACTGGTAAAACCAGACATGGGGGAAACTAAAAGACGTGCACAAACAGATGCACAAAGAACATTGACAAACACACGCTTATACTAATGTACACATCAGCACCCCTATATATAATCACCTTCAGACAATTAATTATAAAAGGACACTGATCTAACTCCCTCATACAGTATCTTGATGATATTCCTAAATCATCATTAATGTTAGATTATCCATCATTCATGAAGAATAGCCCCCATTGTAGCCCAAGTAGGGGCAGGTGCTTAGTGAGAGCCCCCCAGGCCACAGGTTTAGATGTATTGGGAACATATGGAGGAAAGGGTGGAGGTTGCAAAGAGATTGGGGTGGGTTGCTTCTGTGCTGTTGCAGTGCCACAAAAGATTCATTCATGGCCATAGTGTTGGACATGTGGAGATGCCACAAGCAATGAAACAGACAGCGGATGGTGACCATATTTTAGAGAACTAGAGAGCCACTCTTTATACCTTGACATAAAGAACATAAAAAGTTATTCATCAAATAATGAACATACAGTATCTAACCCCCCTAAGGAGCTTTGACATTTTGATCAGTCTGATATAAAAATATAAATAAAATTCATAAAAACAATACAAAGTATTAAATTTTAACAATATAAATAAATATATCTATTAAATTATAAATATATAGAAAAAAAATTAATTAAATAAAATTAACAAATTAATCACTCACTGAATGAATGAATGAATGAATGAACATGGTGGCCTTTCTTTTTTTTCTTTTTTTTGTCTGTCCCTCTCTGCTTGGTGTATTTTGGCCAATTGACTGAAGCAGTGTGATGGATTTAGTTGCATGTGTTTTGGATCATCTTCTAAAGCTCCAGGTATATTAAGGATTTAAACTGGCAGGAAATTATCTGCTGAATTCCAACACCCAGCCCCCTATTACAAACATATCATCCCAGTCTTACACATGGATTCAACCTGGGAAATCTTCACAAGCCACCGAAGAACCCAGTGAACAGAAACTAACAATGGAGCATTTTCAACAGTGAAAAAAACATTTAGGAGTGCGCACATATGTGTGCAGGCCAATAAGCTCTGCATAGTGACAATGATGGATTGTAACGAAACGCTTCATATCGCAACATTTTACCATACCCTGATTAGAGATAACATCATTTTAAAGCAAAATAAGGAAAATTAAATTTTCAATGTCTACAACATGAAAACTCTGATCTTTACATATTCTATTCCTGATAAGGCTGAAGATAGACATAGTTTACTGCCGTTCCACTGGGACAGGCATGGCCTTCCGTAACCACTGACCAGTATAAAGTCTGATACCTACGTACCTACATGTCACCATCATACCAAAGAGCATGTGAATGCAGGGTTGTGCACAGAGCTGCTGCCAGGTATTCTGTTTGTGCAGTGTTTAATTTTAGGGATGCAATCATGTCAAACTTCCCTCTACTTTTGTGAGAGGCTTCTGGGGCCTCCTCTCAGCTGTTGCGGTTGTTGGCTCCCATTCAGACCTTCGGTTTCCAGTAAACAGCATGACAAACTGAAAAAAAGAGTGCAATCAAGAGGCAGATTGTCAGTGTCTGTCTGACAAATAGACAGACATAAACAGTTGGAAGAGCCACAGTGCAACATTTGAGATTCAGAAATTCTGCTTCCTATACAACCTGCAAAACAATAGAGGACTAAAAAGATTTCCATGTAGTTATTATTATTTCATTGTTAAAGGTGAAGCTTTTTAGACAACATGTTTTAAAAATGTATGCAAACATACATTATGAGAATAAACAATGGATTGGCTCAGAGATTTAATCATCTAAATGTCAAATAGAAGAGTGTTATAGCACATTTTGTTTCAATTTCTGATGAATGTGTCTCAAATTGATTATACTGTTCCCTATATATGTGCTATAAATTGAAGTAGTTTGCAAACATAAAATTTAACTCCAAACTGTGAAAATGAATGTCAAGTACGAAGACTAATGTTGTTACACCCTTACCCAATACCTGTGTTTTAAATTAATCAGTTCACTTAAAATATTTAAATAAAATAATAAAAATGTAAATAATGTATTTTAACTGCAAATAAAATATACATGAAGCAGGACAAACTATGTGTGTGTCTTAGTCATACTGTTGCAAATATAGAGAAGTAAAATGGAAAATGCTACCACCAGCCCATCTTCTCATGATATTTGTTTTTTAAACATATGAAAGAAAATCTAGAAAAAGCTGGATGCTTTATATCAATAAACAAGATAGTCTTCTTATTCAGATTATACCTTTCGTGTAACATTCATTAACACCATCATGACAGGAATTTACACTTTCTTATAGACCTATCTCAAAGTTTGTTTTCTACTGTAAATCATTTATATTTTACAAAGAGCCTTAAAATTTTGACTCTCACCTCTGGAAGGTGATGGTAATGCAATGAAATCATCCATTAAGCTATAGCCTATAATTTGTAATTTAAAAAGAAAAAATAATGCTGCTCTCTTCAAGAGAATTCATATTTTGGCCTCATATCTATTATTGGGAGTAACTACTGAGTGATGATAAAAGCTGAACAAGAAGCAAGTATTTTGTGCATTTGAAAATGTGAAATCTCGTGCTTTTATTGTGTACGTGTGGACAAAGCACAGCCTGCATTACCTTTCGCAGGTACCCGCGTTTTAACTGCACGCTTGATGAACGTTCCCAGCAGCGCAAACATTTGTCTTCACATCCCCGTCGCTCCTCCCCGCAGGGGCAGAGCGGCGAATCAAAATGCGCTCAGGGCTTGGACTCCTTTCCAACGTGGGCTGTGGAGTTAAACTTGTGGTGGAACTAAGGACGCCAGATCTTATCCACAGCACACAGCGGTCAGATACCTGATCGTGCTTGGATGGAGGGGCGAAATCCGATCGCCTGATGTGCTGCCTGAAACCCAGAGGAGTGACTTATCAGGACGCGCTCAAAATGTCTTCTTCCTTAAGCGAGGTCATTAGTGCCGATGAGATCAAGAGGGAGAATCGTGGGAGTGTCAAGCTGTCAGTGCTGGACCCCGCGGAGTTGCCGATGGAGAGTGCCGAACTTTTGGACTGCTCCCCGGCCTCCCTGGCCTTCTCCCCCGAGCAGGTCGCGTGCGTCTGCGAAGCGCTGCTGCAGGGTGGGAACGTGGAGCGCCTGGCCAGGTTCCTCTGGTCACTGCCGCAGAGTGACCTGCTGCGGGGGAACGAGAGCATCCTGAAAGCGCAAGCGATAGTCGCGTTCCACCAGGCCCGCTACCAAGAGCTCTACTGCATTTTGGAGAACCACAGTTTCAGTCCGTCAAACCACTCGTCTCTGCAGGACATGTGGTACAAGGCGCGCTACAATGAAGCGGAGAAGGCGCGGGGCAGACCGCTGGGTGCCGTGGACAAATACCGTTTACGCAGGAAATATCCGCTGCCTCGGACTATCTGGGACGGAGAGGAGACCGTGTATTGTTTCAAAGAGAGGTCTAGGAACGCGCTGAAGGATATGTACAAGCGGAACCGGTACCCTTCTCCAGCCGAGAAACGAAATCTGGCCAAAATGACAGGACTTTCTCTGACGCAGGTCAGCAACTGGTTCAAAAACAAGAGGCAGAGAGACAGAAATCCATCCGAGGCGCAGTCAAAAAGGTAAACCGCAGCTATATTTCAATTGTTAATCGAGAGTGGGAAACTTATGATGGAATGCACGAGACCGAATGGAGGACACGTTTCACCAATGTTTTGAAATACGAAGCTTGGAGCGCTTCAGTGAGGTGCAGTTTTGAAGAACGTGGAAAACTGCGACGCGTTTACTCTTAAAAATAAAGTACACTGGTTCATGGGTTCATCAAATAATGATTTTCTTATTTTAAAGCCATTTTTGAAGAGTTCATGATGCATTACAGGTTTCTCGGATGTCAAGACAATAATAATAATAAAAAAATAAAAATAAAGTAGCCTACATATAAATGGAAAATATTTTAAGAATGCTTAAAAGTTCGTCTATGTAAAACACATTTTGAGTTGTTAGCTCAGCTAACAAATACTGATGCCTCTTTTAACTTTGTAGACATTTCATAAATTGTCAGATTGAATTAAAAGGGTCACATTAATTGGATAATCACAACAAAGACATTTTAACAGACATGTTACTGCTTTCAAATGCAACCCAAACAGACCCTAGGTTTACTTTAGATATGATCAGCCATCACCATATCCATTGTCTATATTTGTTTCTGGATTTTAAGGCTATTGTCCCACCCTGGTTATCAGTCAGAGAGATCTGCACTCAATCTATTGACGTGGCCAAAATCCTCTTCACAGCTTGAGGCATCTGAAGATAAGAAGAAGCTCTGTATTTGTAAACTTCTGCTTGCAGATCGTTCAGAGTTTCAAACTGCGTTGGAAATAACTCTTATCCGTTATACCCGTAAAATGCTGCTTTTGTCATAAATAGCCTAAATCTTGAGGCTCGTAAATTATTTCCGTATGCCTCTAGAGTACGCGCTGCTTTGATGTTGCACTGTCACTCTGACGAAGATAATTACTCATTGTTTAAACGAAGATGTCCATGAGCTCCTTATGGGAGCTTCTGGTCTCAGAAAGACCAACGGCTTGTCGTGTCAATAAGATCTTTGTATAGATGCGGCTTTGGCTGCTCGAGTCACTCCGAACGATGCACCCGCAGCTGTCATTGTCTGTAAAGAAAGAGACCCACCAAATGCCTCCAAGAGCTCAGATCCTTTTATCTGATTTTTATCCTTTTACCTGTTAAGAAATTATGACTGAGATATTGATAGAAAAAGATTTTTATTAAAGCGGTCTGTTTTTAGTAGCACAAGAGGTCGATTTTAACAATATTAGCGATTGCAGTGTGCTTAAAAGTTTGACAGTTGGTTTGTAAAGTGTATTTTCTAAAGTGCCTCTAAGTGCATATAATGCTACTGAAAAAGAAGTTAAAGGCATGCCTTAACTTGGCATGTGCACACTTTCTTCATTTTGAAATTCCACAGTATTTTTAATTCACTGATTAAGAGAGAAACTAATAAACAACCTTTTTTTTGTCAGATTTAAAGTATAAAGGTTCACCAGATAATTACAATGCACAGCTATTTCCAAATGATTATAAGAATGTTTTATATTATTTATTGTTATTAAATAATGTGATAATTCTTGAATTAATATGTAGTATACTACAACAATTCAAAATGAACAGACTAAATTCAAAACACTGCAAATTGTTGATGACTTTGTAAAAAAAAAATTGCATCTCAGGACAAACACCACTTTGTTTGCACCAAAGCAATAAATAAACATACACTGTGGTCTGTTTTCTAAAAAATTTTTTTTTTTTTTTTCAGTGAGTCAGATGGCAATCACAGTACAGAAGACGAGTCCAGTAAAGGCCAGGAGGACTTGTCACCACGTCCCCTCTCCAGCAGCTCTTCTAGCTCAGTCACACACGGAACAGCCCCCACTACGATTTACTCCGATGGAGGAACAACAGTCATCCAACAAATTGGAGATGTCCAAATGCATTCACACGCATCTGGAGGAATGAGTTTTAATGGTGATCTAGCAAGTGTGAATGCTCACTACATCAACGGTGGAGCCTACGTCCAGTCACACGGTAGCAACTCTCTCCTGAATGGACTTGGTGCCACGAGTGGCCATTTCTTGACCTTTGATCCCCAGAGGGTCTCCCATCACAGTCAGGAGAGACGGTTAGGTGGGTCTTCTGTGTCTTATGCTCCGTTCTCAATGGGGGTTTCTGAAACTGCCTCTGGAAAGCTGGAGGCCATGCAGACTCTAGTTTCCAATGCTGAAGATGGAGTCATTTCTTCAGTGGTCTCCTTCGCTTCAGCCACCTCCACGCCATCCACTACTTCAGGAGGCCTTCATCTAAGTGAAACCACCATGGGTCTTCCTCCTGTAATGCTGCCCCCATCCTCAACATCATCCTCTCATGGTAGGAGGCCATTTATAAGATATATTGAGACAGTTCACTAAAAAATTCACCAACTTTCATGTTGTTCCAAACTTGTATGACTTACTTTATTCTGTAGAACACAAAATAAGATATTTTGCGAGTATAATAAATGTCAGTGGGGTTGAAAACTTGAAACTTGAACTTGAACATTTATTGCATGGGCAAAAAAGCAATCTTCTTTTGTCATCATACAGATTTGGAACAACATGAGAGTGAGTAATGACAACATTTTTCATTTTGGGGTTATTTCTTTCTGTAGATTGGGTATATACATAATGTTTTCCTGACACTTCCAGTTGTGCACCTCTGCATCTCAAGCATATGCCTTCGAAGACACAATACCAACAATATCTAAAGTAGTCCAAGCACTTCTAGTGAGCTTATGAGAGCCAAAGTAATTACATCATCACTTTGGAGGATACTGTGACCGAACATTTTTGTGGTTAAGCTTGCCAAAAGTGACTGCAGAGCTCGGTGCAAAAGAGCAGAGGTTTTGCAAGAAAGCCTTGTGGGTCATGGGCAGTCGGAGTGTCTTGTGGGTGAAGTTGTGAGAGGCATGTGGGGGTTCAGGTCAACTGGCTAGCGGATCATACCAAACGCAGTTTCTCAACACGGTCCCCACCTCCCCTCCATGGCCCTAACCACTTACTAATGGTTCTTCCCATGAATATTTTATGGCCACATCAATAACAGCAAGGCTAGCTGCATTCTGCTCCTCTCTTGCTAGTCTGTTTTATCCTTTAATATGCAGTTTACGAGCCACATAAAAACAAACCCACCCCTGGCTGAACTTTTGATTTAGCAGGAAAAATGTAGAGCCCAAACGATCCAGCAAGAAAAAGACTATATTAAAATTGTTTGGCCAAAACCCTGTTTCCTTGTGCCCATAATTTTCAAGACAATTCAATAAACCACGTCTTCATAAAAACACAAAGTTTGATCTCTAGAGTGCCTCACAAATACAAAGAAACAATAGAAAAGTACTTGCAATGTCATTTTTGTCTATGAAGTCAAAACTAGTGAGATACGGTTTCAGATTTTTCTGTTGCATAGTCATCCAGATGACAAAAGAGGGCTGAGTAAACCGTATAAGTCAGATGGAAGAAAAATATATTCCTGACCCCCTTTAAACAACAACCCTCTTCCCACAAGCAATGTCTGCGGGAAGCTTAAGAAAACTTGGTTCTAGTTTCAGAAAGTGAGTGAGTTTGAAGCGGGGGAGGGGGGTTGGGCGCAGTGATTATTTATCAGACATTTGTGCAAGCCTAATGGAAGAAAAGTGTCTGGCCGAAAGCCAGCAGCTGTCACTGCAAGAGACATGTGCCAAGAACCACATTCTAGAGTTACAAGGAAATCATAGCGAGTTTAACCGCAAACTGAAAATGAAAAAGGTGTTTCATTTTACAGTTCACTAGTAAAGTTCTGAAGAAAAGAATGACGAGAGGTACAAAGATATTGACCGAAAGAATGAAATGAAAGAAAAAGAGAGGGACAGAAGCAAATCTCTTGAGAAAACAACAAAGGAGTCTCATCTGGATAAACAGATCACACCTTCACGCTCTGTCCTTTCTCTCTCATCCATTCTCAATTGAGTTTTTACGAGCTGTAAGAGAAGCTATTGCCAAGTAAAGGAAAAGAACCTTGAATTAAACTCAGAAGGGTTGATGTCCCGGGCAAAGTGTTTGGGGCTACCACTGTATAGCTGCTTCATCATTTTCGTTGGTGTCGGTTTGAACTGGAAATTTTTCTGTTTTTTTTAGCAATGAATCAAAAAGGAAAGTCTCTGCTTTCTAATGATCTAATTGTTTTGCTTCTACATAATATAAAATATAATTCATTAGCTGTCCTCTTCCTGAGAAAATAGCCTCTGAAGTTAATTAAAACTTCAGACTTATATATATTTTTACATAATTAGATGTATTCAAACTACATCAAATAATTAATACATCAATATAACATTATGGAAAATATGATACATTTATAATGTTGAATAAAATTTTCAAGTGATATTTTGCTGTTCTCTAAAATAATGTTTTTCTTGCTAACTACTATCTAAGGACACTGAATGGCTTTTCTGAGGTAAACGTGACATGTTGACAAAATGTTTTATTGACCTCTTTCCATGGTTGAAACACTGATTGAGCTAAGTTGTTTCAACATACCTTCTGATGTTCGTTCATTTTTATTTAGTGCTATAACATTTAGTAAAGCAGAAGAGCAGTTCATGTGCTCTTCGTTTAAAATGAGGCGGATACAACGATCAGTTACGCCACATTAAAGAGCATCAAATAGGACAATTAAAATAAATTTTTATTGTGTTTCTCCACAAAGAACTTTCTGCAACTTCCGGATCAAATTCATAGTGTGAGCATGAGCATGTGTGTGTGTGTGTGTGTGTGTGTGTGTGTGTGTGTGTGATGCATCACATATATCCAGTAATTTATTAAGCTTGCTAGACATGGAGAGCTACCTTTACTGAACTGGATTTCATCTTCTCGTTTTTTCCCCCATTCAGGCTCTGCTCCTTTAGGCAACATGGTCAGTGACTCTCCTCAACACTCAAGCCAAACCCTGCTGTACACCCAGACCGTGAAGCAGGAGCCTTTGGATGTGTCTGGAAGCTACACTTATCCTTCTGAAATGCCCATGGACCAAGGCAGCAACCTGGGCTATACAGCATCCCTTTTCCTTTCTTCTTCTTCTACCAGTGGTTCACATCCCCCTACTGTCACGGCCACGTTCACCTCTGCCCTCTCCGGCACCGAGGTACAACATGCTCTAAATCAAGCTGGACGTGGCCTCCAGGAGACTATGGACTACAGGTCTCAAGATGTCCAGCTGCACAACAGCCTGCAAGTGGCTTCTAGGGCAGGAGAAGGCGCAGTTAGGGTTGTTTGTGGGGATCTGGACATGGAAGGGAAAGAGCTGGCCAAGCTGCAGACTGTACAGATGGACGATGATGGAAGTGACCTATGATGATGTCATTAGCAACAAAGAGCTGCATTTCACTATTGCTAGACTGGTTTTGTTGCGCCGCATTGTGCCCTTACAGACCCTGTAAGCACAAATCATTTTCAAATGAACCCTGACGATGGATATAAAATGCGAACAGTGCCTTCCTGTCCTCAGATATTGCGACTTGCACTAAGATGGCTGCAGACTGTACCAGGCAATGCACTGACCTTCTGAAGATTATTTAGATGCAATATCTTTATACTCTCACCTCATAAAATGTACGAAAAGACCCATTAAAAAGCACAAATGTGATCCGAAGCAAAAAATGCAGCTTTATAGTGATTGTTTTCTTTTAACAAGAATTTATTGAAGCACAGATGTGTTTATGTTTTTTTGTATTTAAATTCTTTGAGTGTGATGATGCAGATGTGATAAATGTTATTTGTTTCCTTTGACTGTGGAGGAATTTTATGTTACAGAATTAGTGATTCATACTCATATGTCTCTTTCTACGCATCCCAATGTGGACTTAGTAAGTGTTCTTTTTAAGTATATAATCATGACCATTAGCACAATTGGTCACATGTGCCTTTCTCATAAACTGTTAATATACTAGGAAGCTAGTATGAAGTACGAGTGTTTGTTTTTGTTTATTCTTGTGACAACTGTTTTACAATGATATGGACGTGTTTTGTAATTTCCTTTAGCATTAGAAAATGCACAGTGCTGAATTCTGTGAGCATCTTAGGACAAGATAAATATTCGTAAGGTGCGGTCACATTTACCGTAGTTGGGCAAATGTTCACAAGCAAAATGCAGTAGGAGTTTCAAAAGGAATCCACTCCACTGGGAATTTCGCATGTGGGAGAAAGATTCCAAATGCAGATTTCGCAACGGGTTCAAGTCAGTGACGAAGAATTAGTTTACCGACAGCAAGTCGCTTGGTTTGAAAGTGACTTCTGCATGAGCTGTGAAATATCACTACAGATTTGGCATGGACCTTTTCAGCCGTGAAATTTTGCTAATGTGACCACACCTTTACACCAAACATGAGCTCTGTACGTACTGCGAGAACCACAAGAAAGCTTAAAACATCAGCCCTGCTTGAAAGAAACCTATTTTTCAAAACCCTTCCACCCTATTAAATATTTATATTTGTACATATATAATGAATGATCCGAGGGTTGTCTATGTCACTGACACCGGTGTTCAATATTAGACTCCTAAGCCTGATAATTCAATAAGTAAAGGTAATGACATCACTTTCAGTGAATCATCTCTTATTAGAAGCACCAGGTAAGTCAGCTATATGCTTTCAAGCAACGGCAGGTGTGATGTCAGTCCAAATGACACCCAAGATTCTATCCATTTAACCAGATCAGGCTACAGCTTGGACCCCCTGGATGGCTGGCGGTGATCTCAGACATTATTAATGCATGGACGTACACATATGCAGCATGGTGGAGATCAAGCTTGTGTTCTCACCAGAGGCGTCCTCTGTGATCTCTAGCCAAAGCCTGGCAGCTGAATAAGCCCCGCTCACTCTTAAAGTGTCATATGGTACCTGACATGACATTACTCAAAGTGAAGGTCATCCAAAAAGCCAGAGTATACTAGGAGAAGTTACATATCCTTATTAGATTTCCTGAACCGTCCTCACATGATCTAGCAAAAATAGACCTTTGGCTCGAACTCCATGGAAAAACGCAGGCTCATCATTTGGTAGATTATGAAAGAGTGATAAAAGATATATACTGTCTTACTGGTAATACTAAACATGATTTTATGAGGACATTCTCTATATTCTCTTCTATATCAAGATATTGTAGTGTATAATGCAATAAGACAGTAGATTACTAAATAAATGAGACAGGTATTTATGCAAACTTGAATTGCTCATAAAAGTGTGAAAGTAGGAGCCAGGCAGTCCAAAGTCAGTTTACTGCCGTGGGAACATTTCCTTCTCTTGATGCACAGTTGTCTACACCAGCCTGTGTGAGTAAGCGCTAATTGAATAGCGCCCAGGTAGGATTTGCTCCCTCGCACAAAGGAGGAGACAAAAAAGCACATTGGGTAAAGAATCTATTGTTACCTGCCCAAAGGTGACCCTGTCGCCTAGGGCACAAGATTAGCTGATTGCCAGGTATCAGATGGCGCCTCCTGGAATACTGAAGGGTAAGAAAGCACTATTGTCTGGGGCTTTGAGCAAAGAACTGGTGGGCGCAAGAAATAGGGACATGCGTGTTTCGTGTCCCCTACTTCCCCTTTGCAGACTATATGTCACTGTGTGTTTCATGGGAAGCGGTGTTATGTTGCTTTTTTGTATTATTTAAATACAAAATATGTCACTCCATCTCCTTGTATAGTGAATGGGATGGTTTACTGGGCAACCTTAAAGCACTTTTCATCCTTTATAACAAAAGGCACCAAAGAGAAGAAAAACACCTTACTTTGAATTCGCTCTCCAGTTTCACCAAAAGAATGTAAAGTAAAAGGAACCGGCCTTCAGTGTGAATGAAGTCAACCAAATAATACATATATATTCATATGAGAAAAGTTAATCAAAATAATATGTTTTTAATGTTTAGCAGATATGAAGGAAGGAATAATAGATTCACACTCCACAAGACAGCAGTTTTCAGTGTCTGTTATTAAAAACAGCAAAGATGTTCATAAATCCTGGGAAAGACAGCCCATAAAAAGGAGGAACCCTGAAGAAGCGAGCTTATTAAAGAACCTGACCCCTGACTTTTTCTTTTCCCCTGACTTTGGTTTCAATGTGTGACATTTACTGAAGCACAGTAGACTGTGAAGCACATGTAACCGGACCCTTGTGCCCACTGTGCCACAGCACTATAGATTGTGCTGATGTGGGGTCAAGGGGCAACTGGGTCTGAGACCCACCCCTTCCACATTATCCCCTCTGAAATCAAGAGAACAATCTGAGTGAACATTGTTATTTCTGAGGATGAACATTTTTGCAAGACATGTTTGTGCACATCCATTATCGCACTCATTGTAAAAACACGGGTTATATAAATATATATAAATATTTATATTGTCACTGAAAAAAAGCTGACAATTATTAATATTATTATTATTAACAACTACTTTTGGCATGTCTCTAGATGATCCATACCAGCAGGGGGCAATGCTACATGACTTCAATGTCAATAGTCCATTAAATATAAGTGATTAGCCCATAAACCGTTCGATTGTACCTGTTTTGAGAGCTTTCCGGTCTGGGTCTTCTGTGGCTTTGCAAAATTTATCTCAGAAGCAAAATGTAGAAATTAATGCTGATGAGGGTTGCGGTGTAGTGAATGCAATGACTTGATACCAAACATTAAAACTTAACAACTATACAAATACTAGTGAAAAAACACTAGTCCTATTACAAGCTACTTCTAGAGGCAAATTTCTGAAATAACTGCATGGAACTGATCAGTATCAGTGATTTAGAATGATTAGAATTAGAAAAGCAATAACAATGTGACTAAAGAATGATGTTCACATCACGTGTCCATTATGTAATACTAAGACCAAAAAACACTTTCTTATTATTATTTTATTTATTTATTTATTTAAGGGCACAATAAAAGTATGATAAAATCACTGTTGTAAAAAATAAATTACATATAACGGTACTGCATAAAATGTTGAATTAGACATTTATAATAGTATTATGATTTATCCACACTTAGTGAAGACATTGGTTAAAAAGGTTGGTGTTCCCAACCTTACACAATGTCTATTTCTTTACTATAGCATGTTTTCGGCAGCAACTGGTAACACAAATAATACTGAAATAAGTTCATAGAAGTGTCATATTTCATTGAAACATTTTTATTATTATTATCATTCATGTAATGAATCTGTAGTGTCTCCCCAGGAGATGAACACACACAGTCCTAATGTCCTCTGTTGAGGACACAAGAAAAAAAAAATCAATGTCCTTCTTGTACAGTAAATTCAACTATGTTTAGATCACATATAAAATAACAATCAGGTTATCTGTATCAGGTTTTCATATTTTTATAAATTATGAAGAGGAAGGTGTCATGACCTCTGAATATTGCAGTCACATTTAAGCATACACAATCTCAGAGAAATTCACAAAAACTCATGTCCTTAAGATCTGTTGGTTCCCAGGAGGATATTGCTAAGATTATAAATAATGACTTTGCAGAATAAGACCTTAAAGACAACATTAAACTAACAAAAATGCCATTTTTTGCATCATAAATTGACTGATGGTGAATTGTGATAGCCCAATAGATAATATTAATGAGCTTTCACGGTTATTTCAACCAATCCATTATCATGATCCATTGAAAAAAAAAAAAATTAAAAACTTGCAATCATGAGGACAGTTTTCCACTTTTCAGCAGTTGACTCAAGGGTTGTAACCCACACTATTTCAGACCAACAAATGAGAATGTCATATCATAACTTACCATATCAATTACAGTTTTTATAACTGAGCAGAAAATATACAGAGTATAGAGTATTGGTGTATAAGTTTTTATTTTTTTATACCCAAATTACTTCAATTCACCCTATGATTTCAATAATTAAATGTAAAAGTATTTTTAGCTTCAACCTTCTTTGGTTCTCTTCTTACAAATGACCAAAACTATATTTGCGAATTATTTATTTATTTATTTTTACATGTAGCCATTCAGTGGCCATCAGGTTTTTTTTCTAATTTCGGATTACTTTGACGTTAATCTGTCACACTGCACATTTACTAATGGCGCTTTACATGCATGTCTAAAATCGTTTTCTCAAACTGCTGAAAAATAATAATTGTGTGTTTACGAACGAAGTTATTGCTACTTTAATATAGCATTTTGCATTTCAGCTATTCCTTTAATACGTCTGGAGAGTTATGGACATGTAGGATAGCTACTTCAAGAGAATGACCTCATTGTTGTCCATTGTATAGCCTACCGTGATGTCTTTTTGAGAGAAGCAGTTTATGGTGTGTTTACCATTGGTATGTGTGCAGGAGTTAGCGTCGACCTCGCCAACCCTCGCCTTTAGGCCATAAAAGAGCACATCTTGAAATGATCAAGGCCTGAGAACGGGCACGGCCTTTCGATTTCTGAGGTTTAAGGAGGGGGCGCGCCGCAATGTGCTGGAGACATTACGACAACCCGAGCGCCGTCAATCACAGGTCCGTGTGCTGTTACAGTGAGGCTGAGACTTGACCCCACTGACGAATACACCAATATGTCGTTAAATTCAATACAGTCTACAGTCACATACAGCAATGGAAATTTGGTTATGAATTGGGAAACCACCGTTACAAACTTAAGAAACTTCATTTAATCCAACAAGAAATAAAGTGATAAAGAAGTCAAAATAATAAGACCGTGGACATTCGCATGAACGTTGAAAAATATAGTAAAAGTAGTATACACTAGCCTACATTGCAGGCTAGTCGTTTTGTAAGATATGTGCGCTTACGTAATTTTGTAAAAGGAGAAACATAATTTTAAAATCTTAAAAGTGAACAAATGACACAAAATTCGGGATTTTCTAAAATTACAGTGGGACAGTGGGCAAAACGTTGTTTTCACAGGTGTACGGATTGGCTGCTAAAACCGATGAAGTCCTCATTTTATGTCAATGTCTCGAGGCTTGCAAGATCATGTCAGCGCCAGATAGAGGGAACAGTGGAGGCTCCTTAAATATAGTCCACATCAACGGCCCTATGCCTAAAGAGCGTCTTAAAAATGAACGCCGCGTCTCAAATTAAATTAAAAGAGGTGCTCCATTATGGGTGAGTGATTGTGAGTTTTGCGTCGCCGTGGTGTCAGGTTGCAGATTTTGACGAAGATAAAGAAACGCGATCTATGCCTTAAAACAGCGTCTGGATGGCAAAGACCTCGACGAACACAGAACTCATTTACTAATGCACCGGTTTTAGATTTCACTGTACAGAGAGAGGAGAGAGAGAGAGAGAGAGAGGAGAGAGTACTAGAAAGAAAGAGCTGGGGGAAAAACATTTTTCTGAGCCTATAGAATAGAAATCATTTAAGTAGGCTACCTCAAGCTATTATGCTTTTATCATAAATAATAATAATAAAAAGTAGAAACAAAACAGAAAAAGTAGTAGGCCTACGAAAATTCGTCATCTTAATATATAGGTTTTATTCTATAATAAAGTTTATTTATTTTTCTAATTTTTGTTTTACCGATGTTGTGTAACTCAATAACCAGCAGATTATGAGCCCTTGAAGAAGATAATTTACCGATATTAACTTGGATTTGGCTCAGGTTTTCTTGTAAATAAATGCATCACAGTCTTTGTGTAACTAGCACCATTTCAGAGATTCTACCGGCCTTGCACGTTCGGTGGAACAGTTTGAAAAGCCAGGGGCGCTACTTATCTAGGTTATCATAGCATCTCGAGAGGCTGATTGTTTTTAATGGAACTCTAAATATCTCTGCGCGCATCTAGACCTTGCGCACAGCGTGTGCCCTTGACAATGGCACAAGCCAGGCAGAGTGAAAATAACTCAACTGTGTGATTATTTGTTACATATGAGACTTGTCTACGCATTTGCAATTTAGGAACATCTTTTCTCGCAAGTTAATAAATGAAGATAAGGCAGTTCATTTGACTCGCTTAACTTACAAAACATTGTGCATTCAAATTTTGTTAGGATAAAAAAAATAAGTGCTAAAAATCATGCAATAGCTTTGGGTGCAATGCTGGGTGAACGCTGCCTTCAGACAGTTGCTATAATTGATTAGTATCGAGGTGCCCAGCTCCCTCAGGTAGAACTGGAGACGGGGGATCCAGTTTCAGACCACCGAGTCCCCGTGGGAGTAAATGGAAGCAGAGTTTTCTCCGCGCTGCTGCTGGGGATAGGGCAACTGGAGAGCCAATCAGCAGTTGCGCAGTGCTCTTTTAGCGCGACACGAGTCTATAGCGAACAAACTGTCTTCAACAAACACCCGAAACTTCACGGCGCGCGCAGAGGACATCTCCAACCCCAAATATCTTGTCAAGCGAGATAAACGCTCTCATTAAACGCAGGCAAACGGGGTGTCTCCCATTCCGCTTCCTTCACAGCATCTAGAGGAGAGCGGTCTGGTAGCGGGAGTCAGACGTCATGTCAATGTTGCCTTCTTTCGGGTTTACCCAGGAGCAAGTCGCGTGTGTGTGTGAGGTGCTGCAGCAAGGGGGGAACCTTGAGCGCCTCGGCCGTTTTCTGTGGTCTCTTCCGGCCTGCGACCATCTCCACAAGAACGAGAGCGTCCTCAAAGCCAAGGCTGTCGTTGCCTTCCACCGTGGAAACTTCAGGGAACTTTATAAGATACTAGAGAGTCACCAGTTCTCTCCGCACAACCACCCGAAGCTGCAGCAGCTGTGGCTTAAGGCCCATTACGTTGAGGCTGAGAAGCTGAGGGGGCGACCGCTGGGAGCGGTGGGGAAATATCGAGTGCGGAGGAAATTTCCTCTGCCACGCACAATATGGGACGGCGAGGAGACCAGCTACTGTTTTAAGGAGAAATCCCGCGGTGTGCTGCGGGAGTGGTACACGCACAACCCCTATCCATCTCCTCGGGAAAAGAGGGAGCTGGCCGAGGCCACAGGGCTGACCACCACACAAGTGAGCAACTGGTTTAAAAACAGACGGCAGAGGGATCGCGCAGCGGAGGCAAAAGAAAGGTAAGCTCAATCACCTGAGAACAAAATAAATTAGCGTTTCATACACCCAGTTTAGCTGCTCAAAACACACAGGTGACGGCAGTTGCAGTGCTGAAGATGCTAGATTTAATTGGATTCCAAGGGCGCTGCTTTATTTTAGAAAAACAAAAACAAAACAGAGAACATCGTATCAATGTCTGTAATAACATAATTTTTTTTACCTTATAAGGATCTATTTCTTTCTTATCTGACTGCTATATTTGTTAGTGTAACCAATAAAATCAGGTTGATTCAGTTTATATATGGGCCTATTTGTTAAGTAATTAATTTATCAGATGGAGCGCCTAATTAGTCAACAGTTAGAATAATGAGAATTCCAGTGAAGCCAGATTAAATATAGAATACTAATATTTACAGATCATTCCAAATAAAATGATTCCTTATTTCGAATGCCAATTGGTCATTCAGTAGATATTAAATAAGTTAGAATTTGAATGTGTGAGAATTTATTTTATTATCATTCGTTATGACCGAAATTAGATTTAGATTGAAGAAAACTACGACTTTATATTTTACAGAGCATATTTGATCTACTATATAAAGTTGACCCTGATCTCGTTATCTTTGACAGAGAGAACAGCGAGAACAACAACACGGGCGCCAACAAACAGAACCAGCTGTCACCGCTGGACGGCGGGAAGTCCCTGATGTCAAGCTCAGAGGACGAATTCTCGCCCCCGCAGAGTCCTGACCAGAACTCCGTGCTCCTGCTCCAGGGTAACATGAGCCACCCCGGCGCGTCCGCGTACTCCATGACCGGCCTCGGCGCCGCACAGTCGGTACACGGCATGCAAGGACACCCACATCAGCTTCAGGATTCATTACTGGGACCTTTAACTTCAAGCCTAGTGGACCTCGGTTCTTAACTGATTACGACTGAGCTTTTATTTATTTTTATTTTGTACCAAATATAGACTGAGATCTGCCACTTTTACTGTATAGCTATATATATATATAAGGGCAAATGAACAGTATAAATCTAAGTAAAAATCCTTGATTTTTCTCTGGTTTTCAGAGAAATACTCAGTGGCACGCTTTACCGTGGTAGACTATTGGACTGACATTTGCCAAGTCGTTAAACTGGTCAGAAGACAAACCAAAATCAGTTAATAAAACGATTCTTTTCTTCAAACTAATAAGACATTCGTCTAGCCATTCACCATTCTGTTTTGCATCAATAAAATCCTGAGATGAATTAGTGGAAAACTCATATTTCTATTTAAATACAATTTCCGTGCGGAAATTTTTGTCATAATCTGTTTGACAAGATATGGTGAAAAATATTTACAGATGAAGCGTTAGGACTTTCTATTTAAACCTGTAAATAATTAAAAATATTACATTTTAAACCATTACATTTAAATAAGAAATATAGTTAATTGTACTTAAGGATAATAAAAACACTTTTGAGTAGCCTATTCACTTCATGTATTAGGCGAAAATATAAATATACAATTCTACAAAAGTATATTTGTTAATCCTAAATCCTATTGGCAAGCATTGTATAATAAAACTAAATTTCCCCCCGCTCCTCTGTTCATCCCAGATCAAACTTAAATGTTAAATCGAATACCAATCAATTCGTTTTTAAATTTCTTAGCTTGCGTAGAAATGACATAGGACACACACCAATAGAAATTAGGCCTATTACATAACTAATAAATAACGAATTATTAAAATGTACAAAAAAAAAAAAGAAAACTCAATTAAAAGATAAAATTGCCTACCTATTTCAAGACGCCCATTTTTTTTTTAAATTTCGTATAGTAATAGCCCTTCTTCTTATAGACTAATCCAACTCACCTCTGTATAATGTAGGCTTGCCCATGTAACAAACGTCCTCTTAACAGTGTGGGTCAACAAAAGCGGGGAGTTGTTGATTTTCCTTTAGCCTCAGGAGGCGCGTGTTGCTTTTGTGGTCGCAGTGCATCGTCAGGTTTATAGTGGGGTGTTTACTTTGCGCTCTCCCAATGTTTGTTCTGGTGGTTCTGGGCCAAAGAGAAGACATAGCCTACCAGCTGCAGGAGGCAAACTCACGTGGCTTCATTCATAAGTTTCTTTTGACCAAAAACGCAAACATGGGTTTTGGGGCCAGCTGACTGATGTTCTTGCTATGTAATGGCCATAATGGTCTTCAGACAACAACATCAAAATTAATAATAAAGCAAATAGGCCTAATAATAAAAAAATGTCCTCCTCTAATACAGAATACTAACTACATTATTTGGCATTGCGTAATGTTAGTTTATTGAAAATGTGGTCAGATCAGATAGGAAAGACTTTATAAGGACCCCTGATCGTTAGCCCAGCTAAATGTACTGTAGAGTAACCAGGCATCCTCCCACCCATCTTCCACGCACGCATGTCAGGGTAATTGTTTTTAGCAGAGAGTACCAAGGATTTCCGGTCGCTAATCGGAACCAGTTGCTTGCGCTCGGTTCGCATTGTAGAGCACTGGAGGCCCAGAACCGCCCACAGAGGGGAAACTTCAATTCTGCCCCAAGGGTAACAAAACGTGCAATTTTGACGTTCAATGCAACATTTGTTGACAGCCGTGGGTACCACTTTTTCCCCGTTTCTTATGTACATTCCCTTTATTTTGTTTTAATTTTAAAATAACCAGATTAGCGAATTACTCAGACTTTCTAAAATAAATGTATTATTTCGTATTAATAAACGTATTTCTAAAATTAATAAATTAATGGTTTAGAGAAAATAAAATAGTAGGCTACATACTTAGATTAGCTCATTTCAATCATGAGTGTATACACAGTAAGTGTTATTGAACATGTTAACATGGTTCAAAATGTATTTTACCGAAACGTTATTTGAAGAAACACAGAACACATATTTGTGGATATTTAAAAATGTGAAAATACACCTATACACAACATTATAAGTGATAGCTACTTGTGCTCTTAACAAGTACATCCTAATTCACATTTCTAAAAATGCTGCTTAGGATATTTCACCCAACCAATAATATTCTGCCATCATTTACTAACCTTTCTGTTGTTCCAAACCTATAACTTTATTAATTCTGTGAAACACAAGAGACAATATTTTTTATCTACTTTTATTTTTACCCATACAATGAAATCCATTTGATCAAATGCCATTTACGACCTCAACAGTCTTCAGAGTATCTTCTTTTATGTTCCACAGAAGAAAGTAAGTCATGTGAATTTAGTCAAGAAAGGTTTGTATGACTTGAGGGAGAGTCAGTATTGCCAAAATTGATAATTTTGGGTGAACTATCCCTTTAATAAAAAAGTACTGAATGCTGAACTCAAACAGAAAAAGAGTAAACCAAAGGTACCTTGGTGCGTTTTACAGCTTTATTCAATATGCCATAACCATTTAGAGATGAGCACAAAAAGAAAAATATTAAAATAATAGTAAATGAAAAATAAGACACATTTTTAACCTTTAAAACAAGGTTTGCTGTTATGTTGTCACCACCCCAAAAAAATGGCAGGCTGGGAAAGAGTGTTTGGAGCACTAGTGTGCCAAAGCTGCTTTTTAAAGGGTTCAGGTTTCCAGTCCCTCATTCCCTGTCGGAGCATGAGCTCTACAGCACTGTAAACCAAGGTGAGCACACAAAGCAGAGGCCTGTGCTGAACGTAAATGAGACAAATAGAGTGTTTCTCATGTGGGAAGAAAAGGGTTCGGCTGTAATGTGAGCAGCCTTTCTGGGGTTTAGGAGGGGTAATGACTGAGTGCCATTTTCTTCACAGATAAAAGTTGAGACTTCTGAGAGTTGTTAAGGGGGTGGGGGGATGTAAAGGGAGAACAGGTGGGCTTCATGGCTCCCTGCCCTTCCCTCTCTACCTTTTGTCACCTGAGCTCAGGTCATCCCTTGCCTCGAGGTTCGGCTCAGTGAGGCATCATGGGATTACAGGACGGGACAAACAAACAACATACACACAAGACGAAATGTTTGCAACCTGAACAGACCGAAAAGTTATTGAAGTATAAAGAAGAGAAATCTGTGTGGCTATAGCAAATATTTGACAAATTAACATAAAGATGGTGGAGAAAAGATAGACATAAACTGTTTAAATGAACCTTAGAATTTCGAAGATTAAGACCGTTCTGTGTCGGAGGCAAATGTTAATTTGTGTTAACAGCTTATAATAAATCACTGAAGTGCTCAGGAAGGGTCGGGCATTTGCAATAATACCTGAAAGCAGTTTTCCATATGGTTGTGTCATCTAAGAATACGGCCTTGGAGAGATGCTGAGAATCCTTTATTAACTGAAGTGGACTCTGAAAACTCAATGGAGTATTCATTACAATTCAATGAATCATAAATGAAAGAAGATAAATATAAACTATCAATATTATTTCATAATATTCTATTTTCGCTTACACTTTATTTTAACGTGTCCTTGTTACAGTGTAATTATATATTTAAGAACTGGGTAATATTAGTTAAAATACTATTGGGATAGGATTAGGGTTTGGTTTAGGGTTAGTAATTATGCATAATTTTATAATTGTTATTAAAATAATAAAATAAAATAATAAAAATAATAAAATAATTTTTATTACTATAGTAAGTACAAGTGTAACAAGAACACTAAAATAACATGTTACCCTATTTTTCTATTCCATTATTAAAGGTAAAGTGGAATATATATATATATTTAAATATATATTTAAAAAAATAATATATATAAAACATTGTCTATGCAATGTTGTTTGGACCCCATATATATTTATTTATTTATTTTTTCCTTTCTTTATTATTCTTTTTGGAAATATCTTTTTTTTGCGTTCCACAGAAAAAAGAAATATTTCACAAATACTGTCTCAATTGTTTGGCAAATTCAGTTGTTCAAAATAAGTGGACAGCTTTTAATAGATTTTTGTTTCATTGTGGTTTTGTTTGTTCCTCCTGAAACAAACTAAACAAAGAATAAGTGCGATGCCCAGTGCAGTACGCTGTATCACCTTACGGGAAGTTATGACTAATGGCATCACCATAGTGACTGCGCGTTTCTCTGACTGTCTACTGACCAGCATTGTTTTCCATTACAAAATGGCATCAACGTTTAGATTAACAACACAATTATAATTGTTGCAATTATCTCATGTAGGAAGGTCTGGAAAAAAGACAATCAGAACATCAGCCTTCGGTACCCTCACAGGGTGTCACATGGTACAATACAGAGAACAAATTTTCAACGTAGGAGGTCAGAAAAAAGGCATCACTTGTGAACAAACAAATGCCATGTTCCCTTATGCATTGACACGCACTCGAGCAAACACATGTCATAAAAGGCGGACTAAAGCCTGTGCTGCACACCTGCTTGTGCGTCATCTCTCTGTACAGCAAAATTACTGCTGATTTCAGATGAGCTTCCTCTCTGGGGATGATTTTGCCTTTTATAGATTTGTCAAAATGACAGCAATATTACTCCATCAATTTGGCATTACTTCACGCTTTTATCTGTAAAAAGTCGAGGGTCACACGCTTTCCCAGCACCCTCGATGGTCATGGCCTGTTCTGCAGAGCTGGGTAACGGATTACTTTCAAACGGTCACAGAGGCTCAGGTTTCAAAGCCAAGCCTCACTGATAAACGAGTGGAGGCAGTTGTCACCCAGGCAGGGAGCCCTCCATCAGCAGTGTCTGAAGAATAAGAGGGCAGGGGTTTCTTCACAGACTCGCTACAAGCCTGGCGTCAGTCGCTCCAGGATTCACAGAGCAGCTATTTAAGGGTGATGACCATAGAGAATCCCACGTGGAGAAAGCACAGCCTCATGTACACACTGTGAATGTGTCACATTCACACATACAAACCACACTCATTCTCTTTCTCAAGTTTTCCAGATTATGGAAGGCCTGGCTTATATGGCACAGAAAAGTTGAGTGTAATTAAAAATAAATAAAATAAAAAATATTACAGTTGCTAAACTTGGATGGTAATAAACAGGAATAAAGGGAGGAATAATCTAGAAATTATAATATACACAAACCACTGTTTAAAGGTTTGGGGCCAGCAAATTGATTAAAAAAAACGTATCATGGTTTTCACAAAAGTGTTAAGCAGCACAGCTGTTTTCAACATTGATAATAATAATAATAATAAATGTTTATTGAGCACCAAATCATAATAAATAAAAAAAAACATTTTAAACTGTAGTAATATTAGAAAATTGTTTTCTAATATTACTATTGCAGCCTTGGTGCACATAAGAGGCATTAAAAAACAAAAGAATTCATATTTATATATTTAGAATAAATAATTTATTGGCATATTAAATGTTATAACACTGTTAAATTAACTTTTTGCAAACCACAAACTGAAAATCTATTTTTTATCCTGTACATTGTAGAATTTAAAATGATTGTGTTTTAACTTTAATATATTGAACTATAGTATAAGAATACACTACACTAGAATACTTTGTTGTGTAAACTTTATTCTGTCAGCCATAATGTGAAAATAATTTTTGTGCATTCCTAGTTGAAATGATAAGAAAGGCAGAGATATAAACAGTGATCTCAGGAAGTCTAACGAAGACTGAGACCATTCAAGGTGAGGGAGAATAACTGTTCGAACAAAACCAGCAAATCTTTTCACATGAGACATTTTCACATGTTTTTTTTTTTTTAAAGTAACTTTGACAAACACAGAAAGGACATCCTTCCTGTGGAGTGCAGAGGTGAAGACATGCACAATTACAGAGGTGAAGAGGGGCATTGTGGGAGGAGACTCACAGGTGACCAACGCTGACAGACACTCTGTCATAACATCTAGAAGGTCAATCATTTCAATTTGCACTGAATTTAAAGGAATAGTTCACCAAAAAAAAAAAACCTGTATGAGGATATTTGTGACCCCACTGACTTTCATAGTGATGAAAAAACAGTCCTTTCAAAACATCTTCTTTTGTGTTTCACAGAAAAAAGAAAAAATGTCAAACAGGTTCGGTAACAACATGACATTGAGTAATGATGACAGAATTGACATGTTTGGGTGAACTATCCCTTTAAGATATCATGTGGCTTCTTGCTAGTCTAAACTGGGTTTACACACAATATTAAACACATTAGTTTTGATCTGGAAAAACAGATTTTCTGAAAGCTCTGACTCAAGCATACTGTTAATACAGCATGACCACTATATATTTTGCGCTGACCTAAACTGAATGGTCATGGAGGAGGACTGTATAAGCCCCAAGATCTCAGCTCAAAAAGAGAGTTGTTTGTTCATTGATGGATAAGTGACTGGCCAGGTAACTCGAGCTCCTTCCCCCTTCCTCCACTCCCCTCGCTCAGTGTAACGGGCACTGATAAAACTCTGGATGTTCCCTCAAACATTTCAGGAAATGAAAGTTTGAAACATGATCCGGCTGCGCCAACATCTCCTGCTCCGAGACAAAAGAGGCTCACAAAACCTGGCGGATACTGTGCACCTAACAGAAGATGGAGGGAAGAGTGAGATGAGGGAGAGAGAGGGGAAAAAAAGAAGGATGCCAGAGAGGTGATTCAAGGAGAAGGTGACAAAGTGAAGAAGTAAAAGCTATGCATTTAGATGTTTTCATGCAATAAAATTCAAATATTTTAGCAGTCACATGTCGCAAAACCAAGCAAGTTCTCTTTTTCTTTCTGTTCTAGTCCAGGCAGCTGTCCCATTTCCCTATGCTTGGTATGTTTAGTGCTGTCTGTCACTGCTCATTGCAGAGCTGGTCATGCTTCACTGAAGCTTATCGTGAGAGTTAAATGAGTAACAAAGCATAAACTCATAAGGTGAGACAAACTGGAAACACCTTTGAAGTCCTCCACGTCTCTTTCACTGAGACAAGCCTAGGCGCCTCTGTGTGAGAAATTAAATCAGTCCTCCATCATCTCTCCACTTCATGCTAGCAAACATGATAAAGAATTTAACGGATCAACCACTATCCTGAGTTTATCAGTATCCTATGCTCAAAAGCAAGTATCCATTATTCTGTCACAACAATAGCATTTTCTACCTCAGGAAAATTATAGATCATATATCGACTATTCAAGACACCAAAAAGTTAGTTTATGTATTCATACTTTCAATACTTGAAGTGTGTATTAACTCCAATTTAATACAGAAATTAAATTATATAAAATTTAAATTATATATATATATTGTTGTCATTAATACTATTGAATGATTACAAATAATTTTGTGCAAAACTTCCTCAACTGATTTTTGGTTCCTTTTATGTCCTTTAACATCCAGGGACTGAATTTATTGAGCTATTTCACTGCAATGTCAGAAGAATTAGACAAAGCCTTCCTGCCCTAGTGAGTGTTCTTCACTCATATCCCCACGGAAGAGGCCGCTTTAGCCTCATTAGCACCCGCTCTCATCTAAAGGCCCGCCGGGTTCAGGGTGTGGGATGGGGATGATAATGAAGGTGACAGAGATTCAGCGGCTCAGTCTGCATCCGCTGCTCCTCAACCAAAGTTATTGGGCTGCATGAGGGTTTAGCTTTTTCACAATGCAAGATAATCTTTATGGATACAGGAAGAAATATAAATGAAAAGTAGTCGAGTACCTATATTTACAGAGACTGTAAAGAAAAACTAGTATCAGGTTTTTCTATGATGAGCCATAATTTGAATCTCCTTTGAATATATTCATAATTTGAAAGCAGGATGATATAGAAGTGTTCTGTTCAAAGAATAGATTCCATTGATAAGAATCTTTGAATATATTCAAAGATTAAATATATTAAAGTCAAAACCCACAACAAATTGTCCTAATGCACAGTCCATGAGGGACTTTATGCTTCTCAGTGGCCTTTCCTTTACAACAGGAGGTTTTCTGGTCTTGAATGAATCTACAAGCGGTACACCAGGACTTGTTAGGGTTCATAAACCGTCCTCGGAGAGATACGAGGAGCAAGAATTAACTACAGTGACAGCTGCAGAAACCAGAGACCAGAGTTATTTATAAAACCCCTACTGTAACATTTCAAGTCAGCATCCCTCCTCAGACAAGTGCACTTATTAACTGGTGCCACTCATCATGTGAGGAATCTATGCATTTGCCATGCCAAGAGAAAAACAATCCTGAGAATGCATGAAGAGACTGTGCACAAGCAAAAAAAAAAAGAAAGAAAAAAGGCCATTAATCAATAATATAGAAAACAAGACAATAAGATTACTTATTCCCTCATTTTCCATCAGTGCATCTGTAGTGGGATCAATTTTGTTTTCAAGACCAGTCACTGCATCATTTATGTGCTGCCATACAAGGAGCGCTAAAGTCACATGCCATCTGGGCTGCAGGTTTGAGGTGAGTCTCTATGCAAAATAATAATAATAATAAAAAAACCTTCTGTCACTCATTTTACAGCTTTCCATTAAAATGCATGAGTGGGCTATATATGATTGTTTAGGGGAGTCATGGGATTATCTAGATCTGTGCATCACTTGTTTCTCGTTGGTTTTTTAGTGACAACCCAGCCATTGTGTTTTTCATTTGTTTTTTTTTCATTTTCATTCAGGCCTTTTAATTGTCATAGGCCTATCTGGCTGAATGTGTGAGTAGACGTAGTTGCTAGTCCATACAGTCAGTATGTGAAAAACTGTTCAAATATCATAAAAAATAAATTAAAAATATGGATGTAAAGTGATTTGCAAGCTTCCATTTGCACACCAAGTTAAATTTCCACAAGTCAATAGTTAATTAGTTGATCTCCATCTTTTGGTCATAACTGTGCATTACACAAGAAAGTCAGAGCTTGGAGTTTCTTATATTGGATCATTCTAGGTATGATCAAAGTGACGAATTTAAGATGCAGTGTGTGATCAAAGTGACGCACAAATCATGTAGTTCATAAAGTGTTCAGACTGAGAACTTAATTGTCGGAAAAACGAAATAACGCAAGCAAGGACCAGGTTTGTTTAAGAAATTGCAGCATTCTGCTATATTTGCCGCTATCTAGTGGACAGAGTTTGTATAACAGTCCATTCGCGACAGTGGAAAAAGTTAATTAGTGATGCATCATAAAACAACACAAGCAAGATCTGATAAAACGAACTCCAGTTATATACAAAAAATAAGAACATCCATTTTATATTCACGAATAACCTCATAAGTACTTTTATTTTAAATAAATATATCGTAAAATAGATAATGCCTTTTTCTTTGTTCGATAAAGAGCACATAGGCCTACTTATTTAGTAACTGTACCTTTAATACGTAACTGATATGTTAAATATGTCTGGATTTATATTTGATTTCATTTTCACAGTAGGTAAGTCTGTTCTGCAGATGAATGCTGGAGACCGTACCTTTTCTAGTTGCATTGATCCCTCTACTTCGGATGACAAAAATGGTACACTACAACAAGAACGGTTACTAACAATACCTATGTTATCGACTACACCAAGGCACAATAATGTGCGTAGGCTGCTGTGCACGTGCTGCAATTATGTCGTCTGCCACTTTAAATGCTCGAGCCCTTTACAGCAGGATGGATTCTGATTGGCTGTAAGAGTTTTAATCATTCTAAATCAACCCAAGTTGTGCCTTTATAGTTATACTTGTAATATGAACTCTGCTATTCTTTTAAATTTAGAACGATTTTTAATCTTTATCGATGTAGTTGTTGTCGTTCTTTGTGTGAACAGGTCTTCAGTCAAATGCAAATCATTGCAAAAAATCATATAAAGATTGCACAGGCACTGGCCATGGTGCTGAAATTGTGAAATTGTACAAGACTAATGAGCTACAACAATGGGGAGAACAGATTTACAGGAAAGCAACAGTCATTCACAAATAGCCTATGGTGAAATAAAAAAGAACAATGTGATTTTGCCTTGCAGTATGAGGATAATCGATACGTATATGTAATATATCTGGAACTACAAGAGTTTGTTACTTTTTAGCCCCATAAATAATATTCTAAAACTACATTTGTAATTCTTAAGATAACCTTGTCTTTCTTCATGAGATGAGAGCTATAGCACTGAGAGGACAAGGCCATCATAGTATTAATTGAAATGAATTGCTATTTTAATCATAACATAAAACTGAAAATGACATAAGGAATGGAAATTCATACAAACTTATCCGACATCTGAACCCATAATGTTCATATATGTAAAAGTTTTCATTTTGCAACAGTTGTTAATGTTTTTTTTTAATTAAAATGTAATTTTCAGACAGATCTAAATTAATATATGTCCAATGGAATAAATGTAACAATTACTGCTTCTGAAAAGTCAAAAATAAGAGGAGCAAAGCAATTCACTAAACGTGTTTATTGCGATTTATTGCCATCTATGGCCAAAACGAAAATTAAATATGAGGAGGACGTCTTGCACCAGGGGGCGTATTATAAAAAAGCCTACATATACAAGTCATGGACAAATGTTTTGGCAGTGACATAAATTTTGTTTTGCAAAGTTTGCTTTGGTATTTGTATATTATTTTTCCACATGCATTCTATGGTATACTGAAAAACAATGATAAGTATAATACGTTTTAAAGGCTTTTATTGGCAAAAAAATAAAATAAAAATATGAGTCAATATTGATAGGGCTGACCCTTGTTCTTCATAACATCTGCACTTCGCTCTAACATGCTGAATATTAGCTTATGGGCCAAATCCTGGCTGATGGCGATCCATTCTTGCCTTATTAGTTCTTGGAATTGATCACAATAGGCTTCTGCTTGTACACTCGCCTTTTGAGGACTGACCAAAGGTTGAGATTGAGATCCGGGGAATTCCCTGGCCACAGATTCAAAATTTCAATGTAATACTCTTTGAGCCACTTCTTTATCGCTTTTGCTTTGTGACATGGTGCTCCATGTTGGAAAATGCACAGATCATCACCATATTGCTCATGGATCGTTGGAAGAAGTCGATCTTGCAGAATCTTTTAATTCCATTCTTTATTCATGGCAGTGTTTTTGGGCAGAATCACAAGAGAGCAACTTCACGCATGAATGGTCTCAGGATGCTTCACTGTTGGCACAACACAGGACTCATGGTAGTGGTCACCTTTTCTTTAATTTATTTTGCAGATGTCCCAAACAGTCAGAAGAAGATTCAATAACTTTACAACAGTCTTCTGCTGTCCAATTCTTGTACTTCCTGCAGAATTTCAGTCTGTCCTTAACTATTTTCTTGGAGATAAGTGGCTGCTTTGCTGAAATTCTTGACACCAGGCCGTTGTCCAAAAGTCTTGGCCTCACTGTAGGTACAGATGTTCTCACACCGACCTGCTTTCATTCCTGAGCAAGCTCTGCACTTCTGGAGACACAATTCTGTAGCTGACTCCTCAGGAGGAGACGTCCTGGCTCCAGGTAATATTGTTAACAAGAACACAATGATTGGAAGCGCTTCTTCCCTCCTTTTAGCAATCAGTCTGCTCTTACAATCTAATTAGTATGCTAGTGATTTCACCTACTCATTCACACTTTCGCATGTTCTGCTGGTATGATTGGTCAGTTAATGTTAGCTGGTCATTTTGTGTCAGGATCAAAAAACAGTTAAATTTGTTTTTTGTTTAGTTTTTTTGTGAAAAGTTTTATTTTTTTGGCCAATTAAGCTTTTAACAATTACTTAAAATGCATCTGATCACTCTACACAATAATCTAGAAACAATGATAATAAACACAACAGCTTAAAGACACAACATTTATGTCACTGCAAAAACTTTTGGCCATGACTGTATATAGTATGAAGAGTTCAGATGCAAAAGCCTCTAATTGCCATCTGAAATTTTCATCTAAAATTAGGATTTTTATCAGGCTCCTATATTTATGTTCAGTTATTTCACTTTAATAGCCAGGAAAAGGACCTGCACATTGCCATTAAAGTAAAATGACTCAACCTATAAGTGCTGGATAAAAATCCAAATTTTAATTGAAATCCACGCACTCCCATTGACCAATGACAGTTTTGGGCGGCCATCTGCAGTGGTAAATCTGCTGCTAATTACAAATAATAACACTAAAATTAATCACTACCCCAAAATTAAAGCATTTATTTAAAAATCCAGTAGGCTAATCCATCCAGTTGTCCGACAAATGGGAAGTGTTTCACTATAAATCCAATCTCTGATTCGACAGTTGCCAAGTTTAAGTTTTTGCTTACGTTTAGTTGGTTCTTGTTTAGTTAATATATGGTCTAAATTATGTTAATTTCACAAAAATATTAAACCCTGAAACCGTTTTACAAGAATAAATTCATATTAGCCTACTCGTAAATGACTCGATCTCATATTTATTTTTTATTATTGTTTTGTTGTTGTTTGTGCTAAAGGCTAATCAAATCAGCAAAATCTAAAATGTGTTCATACTGGTTCTGCTCTAATTGAGCTGCTAAACCCAGAGTTTCTTTCCAATAGCTTCTAAATTCTTTAGGAATCCGAGCAATGGTGAGGGCAGATTAAAAACAAGATTGAACAGCAGAGGGCGCTAAGCTCTAACAAAGACAAACATAAAGTCTTTATTGTCTCCGTGTTTAAGAGAAAACACAACAGGCCTATATTCCCTCACAAAGCACCTGCTCCTTTTCAAAAATAAATCTTTATTTTTTATTTTTTTATTTTTTTTTGCATTACAGAGTTTACCTTAATAGCCTGTTGTATTTTTTAATTTGCATTGTGCTATTCCTCTCTTCAAAAAAGCAATAAAGAGAATGTTCAAATTAATTAATTCTGTGCAAATTCGCTGCACAGTGGTAGATTTTCGACGCAAAAAGGGCAAACGTAGGGCATTTTCTGATAAATAATTGCAAAGTAATTATTTTTCCACAAAAACACCCGAGCCACTTTAACTGTAAAAATCATAATAACATCGTATGTTGTTCTTTAAATCAATGTAAAACCGAGTATTACAATAAAGCAGCTAGAGATCAATGTGAAATACGTCTTTGTATTTTAGTCAACAGAAGGATCTTTAACAATCGTATACACCATGTTTTTCCTTATTTTACTCGGACCATGGGACGCTAGGGATGCTTGCTTTGATGCATCACACCACCCAGCATCATTAAGCCATTTGAGTTGCAATTAGTCCATTGTTTGGGTACTTGCAACGATAATCGTTCTGTTAATGTATTAAGACGGGATAAGAACACATGGATAATGTGATGGTATTTATATAAAAGATACTTTGGCTCTTCCACACTTCATTTTAGTAAAGGCAATCAATTGCATGCTTTGTGGCCTTGAGCACGACAAATCTGCATATTGTTATGTTCACAAAAACCCATGGAAATTGTTAAACAGCAGGAATCCTCAAATACCTCATTTAGTTTTAGTGAATGCAAGTCTCTGCTCAATTTAAATATTGAAATTTAGAAAATGAACATTTCATTGGGGCCAGCTAGAAGCGAAGATTTTTTAGTAAAAAATAAATAAATAATAATAATAATAATAATTAGGCTTCTAATGATTAGTGGCTAATTAGTGGCTGCTAATGATATGAGGAATACACATTCCTCATACTATTCCCACACACATACACACACATTATTTACAGCCTATATCTTTCGATATTGTAATAAATATGCTCTGAAAAAGTATTCTTGAAGCACGTAGGGGAGAGAGCACCCCCTTAACCCCAACAGAGCTTTGAAGAGCTCACTATTGTTCCAGTTTGGTTTGAGAACCGGTCATTACCGCTGATTAGCGCTGAAGAGTTTGACAACCTTATTGACTGTCAAAAACACTCTTTTCTCCAAATCTTTCCGCTTTTGTCCCTTTGCAGTGTGCTCTCCATTCCCCAACCACATTTATGCCTCTTTTTTCCTTCAATAACAACGTGTAAGCCAAGGATTGACAGACTTTAAACATGTTTGTCCTTCCTTCTCACAACAAAAGTGGCATTAAAGGAATTTAACAGTAATACAGTAGGCTAATTCAGTTTTTCTGTAAGCAATTAAAGCACAAACAAATAAGTAAATCAGTAAATAAATTATAGCATTCGGTTGTGCATTTTATAAGTTTTCGATGCTTTTGATCTCTAGCATGCTCGTTTTGATACCGAGGCGCTTCGCCCTCTCGTTGACCTTCTCCTGTCAGAAAACATTGCAGGACGGTACACCAGGACTTGTTAGGGTTCATAAACCGTCCTCGGAGAGATACGAGGAGCAAGAATTAACTACAGTGACAGCTGCAGAAACCAGAGACCAGAGTTATTTATAAAACCCCTACTGTAACATTTCAAGTCAGCATCCCTCCTCAGACAAGTGCACTTATTAACTGGTGCCACTCATCATGTGAGGAATCTATGCATTTGCCATGCCAAGAGAAAAACAATCCTGAGAATGCATGAAGAGACTGTGCACAAGCAAAAAAAAAAAGAAAGAAAAAAGGCCATTAATCAATAATATAGAAAACAAGACAATAAGATTACTTATTCCCTCATTTTCCATCAGTGCATCTGTAGTGGGATCAATTTTGTTTTCAAGACCAGTCACTGCATCATTTATGTGCTGCCATACAAGGAGCGCTAAAGTCACATGCCATCTGGGCTGCAGGTTTGAGGTGAGTCTCTATGCAAAATAATAATAATAATAAAAAAACCTTCTGTCACTCATTTTACAGCTTTCCATTAAAATGCATGAGTGGGCTATATATGATTGTTTAGGGGAGTCATGGGATTATCTAGATCTGTGCATCACTTGTTTCTCGTTGGTTTTTTAGTGACAACCCAGCCATTGTGTTTTTCATTTGTTTTTTTTTCATTTTCATTCAGGCCTTTTAATTGTCATAGGCCTATCTGGCTGAATGTGTGAGTAGACGTAGTTGCTAGTCCATACAGTCAGTATGTGAAAAACTGTTCAAATATCATAAAAAATAAATTAAAAATATGGATGTAAAGTGATTTGCAAGCTTCCATTTGCACACCAAGTTAAATTTCCACAAGTCAATAGTTAATTAGTTGATCTCCATCTTTTGGTCATAACTGTGCATTACACAAGAAAGTCAGAGCTTGGAGTTTCTTATATTGGATCATTCTAGGTATGATCAAAGTGACGAATTTAAGATGCAGTGTGTGATCAAAGTGACGCACAAATCATGTAGTTCATAAAGTGTTCAGACTGAGAACTTAATTGTCGGAAAAACGAAATAACGCAAGCAAGGACCAGGTTTGTTTAAGAAATTGCAGCATTCTGCTATATTTGCCGCTATCTAGTGGACAGAGTTTGTATAACAGTCCATTCGCGACAGTGGAAAAAGTTAATTAGTGATGCATCATAAAACAACACAAGCAAGATCTGATAAAACGAACTCCAGTTATATACAAAAAATAAGAACATCCATTTTATATTCACGAATAACCTCATAAGTACTTTTATTTTAAATAAATATATCGTAAAATAGATAATGCCTTTTTCTTTGTTCGATAAAGAGCACATAGGCCTACTTATTTAGTAACTGTACCTTTAATACGTAACTGATATGTTAAATATGTCTGGATTTATATTTGATTTCATTTTCACAGTAGGTAAGTCTGTTCTGCAGATGAATGCTGGAGACCGTACCTTTTCTAGTTGCATTGATCCCTCTACTTCGGATGACAAAAATGGTACACTACAACAAGAACGGTTACTAACAATACCTATGTTATCGACTACACCAAGGCACAATAATGTGCGTAGGCTGCTGTGCACGTGCTGCAATTATGTCGTCTGCCACTTTAAATGCTCGAGCCCTTTACAGCAGGATGGATTCTGATTGGCTGTAAGAGTTTTAATCATTCTAAATCAACCCAAGTTGTGCCTTTATAGTTATACTTGTAATATGAACTCTGCTATTCTTTTAAATTTAGAACGATTTTTAATCTTTATCGATGTAGTTGTTGTCGTTCTTTGTGTGAACAGGTCTTCAGTCAAATGCAAATCATTGCAAAAAATCATATAAAGATTGCACAGGCACTGGCCATGGTGCTGAAATTGTGAAATTGTACAAGACTAATGAGCTACAACAATGGGGAGAACAGATTTACAGGAAAGCAACAGTCATTCACAAATAGCCTATGGTGAAATAAAAAAGAACAATGTGATTTTGCCTTGCAGTATGAGGATAATCGATACGTATATGTAATATATCTGGAACTACAAGAGTTTGTTACTTTTTAGCCCCATAAATAATATTCTAAAACTACATTTGTAATTCTTAAGATAACCTTGTCTTTCTTCATGAGATGAGAGCTATAGCACTGAGAGGACAAGGCCATCATAGTATTAATTGAAATGAATTGCTATTTTAATCATAACATAAAACTGAAAATGACATAAGGAATGGAAATTCATACAAACTTATCCGACATCTGAACCCATAATGTTCATATATGTAAAAGTTTTCATTTTGCAACAGTTGTTAATGTTTTTTTTTAATTAAAATGTAATTTTCAGACAGATCTAAATTAATATATGTCCAATGGAATAAATGTAACAATTACTGCTTCTGAAAAGTCAAAAATAAGAGGAGCAAAGCAATTCACTAAACGTGTTTATTGCGATTTATTGCCATCTATGGCCAAAACGAAAATTAAATATGAGGAGGACGTCTTGCACCAGGGGGCGTATTATAAAAAAGCCTACATATACAAGTCATGGACAAATGTTTTGGCAGTGACATAAATTTTGTTTTGCAAAGTTTGCTTTGGTATTTGTATATTATTTTTCCACATGCATTCTATGGTATACTGAAAAACAATGATAAGTATAATACGTTTTAAAGGCTTTTATTGGCAAAAAAATAAAATAAAAATATGAGTCAATATTGATAGGGCTGACCCTTGTTCTTCATAACATCTGCACTTCGCTCTAACATGCTGAATATTAGCTTATGGGCCAAATCCTGGCTGATGGCGATCCATTCTTGCCTTATTAGTTCTTGGAATTGATCACAATAGGCTTCTGCTTGTACACTCGCCTTTTGAGGACTGACCAAAGGTTGAGATTGAGATCCGGGGAATTCCCTGGCCACAGATTCAAAATTTCAATGTAATACTCTTTGAGCCACTTCTTTATCGCTTTTGCTTTGTGACATGGTGCTCCATGTTGGAAAATGCACAGATCATCACCATATTGCTCATGGATCGTTGGAAGAAGTCGATCTTGCAGAATCTTTTAATTCCATTCTTTATTCATGGCAGTGTTTTTGGGCAGAATCACAAGAGAGCAACTTCACGCATGAATGGTCTCAGGATGCTTCACTGTTGGCACAACACAGGACTCATGGTAGTGGTCACCTTTTCTTTAATTTATTTTGCAGATGTCCCAAACAGTCAGAAGAAGATTCAATAACTTTACAACAGTCTTCTGCTGTCCAATTCTTGTACTTCCTGCAGAATTTCAGTCTGTCCTTAACTATTTTCTTGGAGATAAGTGGCTGCTTTGCTGAAATTCTTGACACCAGGCCGTTGTCCAAAAGTCTTGGCCTCACTGTAGGTACAGATGTTCTCACACCGACCTGCTTTCATTCCTGAGCAAGCTCTGCACTTCTGGAGACACAATTCTGTAGCTGACTCCTCAGGAGGAGACGTCCTGGCTCCAGGTAATATTGTTAACAAGAACACAATGATTGGAAGCGCTTCTTCCCTCCTTTTAGCAATCAGTCTGCTCTTACAATCTAATTAGTATGCTAGTGATTTCACCTACTCATTCACACTTTCGCATGTTCTGCTGGTATGATTGGTCAGTTAATGTTAGCTGGTCATTTTGTGTCAGGATCAAAAAACAGTTAAATTTGTTTTTTGTTTAGTTTTTTTGTGAAAAGTTTTATTTTTTTGGCCAATTAAGCTTTTAACAATTACTTAAAATGCATCTGATCACTCTACACAATAATCTAGAAACAATGATAATAAACACAACAGCTTAAAGACACAACATTTATGTCACTGCAAAAACTTTTGGCCATGACTGTATATAGTATGAAGAGTTCAGATGCAAAAGCCTCTAATTGCCATCTGAAATTTTCATCTAAAATTAGGATTTTTATCAGGCTCCTATATTTATGTTCAGTTATTTCACTTTAATAGCCAGGAAAAGGACCTGCACATTGCCATTAAAGTAAAATGACTCAACCTATAAGTGCTGGATAAAAATCCAAATTTTAATTGAAATCCACGCACTCCCATTGACCAATGACAGTTTTGGGCGGCCATCTGCAGTGGTAAATCTGCTGCTAATTACAAATAATAACACTAAAATTAATCACTACCCCAAAATTAAAGCATTTATTTAAAAATCCAGTAGGCTAATCCATCCAGTTGTCCGACAAATGGGAAGTGTTTCACTATAAATCCAATCTCTGATTCGACAGTTGCCAAGTTTAAGTTTTTGCTTACGTTTAGTTGGTTCTTGTTTAGTTAATATATGGTCTAAATTATGTTAATTTCACAAAAATATTAAACCCTGAAACCGTTTTACAAGAATAAATTCATATTAGCCTACTCGTAAATGACTCGATCTCATATTTATTTTTTATTATTGTTTTGTTGTTGTTTGTGCTAAAGGCTAATCAAATCAGCAAAATCTAAAATGTGTTCATACTGGTTCTGCTCTAATTGAGCTGCTAAACCCAGAGTTTCTTTCCAATAGCTTCTAAATTCTTTAGGAATCCGAGCAATGGTGAGGGCAGATTAAAAACAAGATTGAACAGCAGAGGGCGCTAAGCTCTAACAAAGACAAACATAAAGTCTTTATTGTCTCCGTGTTTAAGAGAAAACACAACAGGCCTATATTCCCTCACAAAGCACCTGCTCCTTTTCAAAAATAAATCTTTATTTTTTATTTTTTTATTTTTTTTTGCATTACAGAGTTTACCTTAATAGCCTGTTGTATTTTTTAATTTGCATTGTGCTATTCCTCTCTTCAAAAAAGCAATAAAGAGAATGTTCAAATTAATTAATTCTGTGCAAATTCGCTGCACAGTGGTAGATTTTCGACGCAAAAAGGGCAAACGTAGGGCATTTTCTGATAAATAATTGCAAAGTAATTATTTTTCCACAAAAACACCCGAGCCACTTTAACTGTAAAAATCATAATAACATCGTATGTTGTTCTTTAAATCAATGTAAAACCGAGTATTACAATAAAGCAGCTAGAGATCAATGTGAAATACGTCTTTGTATTTTAGTCAACAGAAGGATCTTTAACAATCGTATACACCATGTTTTTCCTTATTTTACTCGGACCATGGGACGCTAGGGATGCTTGCTTTGATGCATCACACCACCCAGCATCATTAAGCCATTTGAGTTGCAATTAGTCCATTGTTTGGGTACTTGCAACGATAATCGTTCTGTTAATGTATTAAGACGGGATAAGAACACATGGATAATGTGATGGTATTTATATAAAAGATACTTTGGCTCTTCCACACTTCATTTTAGTAAAGGCAATCAATTGCATGCTTTGTGGCCTTGAGCACGACAAATCTGCATATTGTTATGTTCACAAAAACCCATGGAAATTGTTAAACAGCAGGAATCCTCAAATACCTCATTTAGTTTTAGTGAATGCAAGTCTCTGCTCAATTTAAATATTGAAATTTAGAAAATGAACATTTCATTGGGGCCAGCTAGAAGCGAAGATTTTTTAGTAAAAAATAAATAAATAATAATAATAATAATAATTAGGCTTCTAATGATTAGTGGCTAATTAGTGGCTGCTAATGATATGAGGAATACACATTCCTCATACTATTCCCACACACATACACACACATTATTTACAGCCTATATCTTTCGATATTGTAATAAATATGCTCTGAAAAAGTATTCTTGAAGCACGTAGGGGAGAGAGCACCCCCTTAACCCCAACAGAGCTTTGAAGAGCTCACTATTGTTCCAGTTTGGTTTGAGAACCGGTCATTACCGCTGATTAGCGCTGAAGAGTTTGACAACCTTATTGACTGTCAAAAACACTCTTTTCTCCAAATCTTTCCGCTTTTGTCCCTTTGCAGTGTGCTCTCCATTCCCCAACCACATTTATGCCTCTTTTTTCCTTCAATAACAACGTGTAAGCCAAGGATTGACAGACTTTAAACATGTTTGTCCTTCCTTCTCACAACAAAAGTGGCATTAAAGGAATTTAACAGTAATACAGTAGGCTAATTCAGTTTTTCTGTAAGCAATTAAAGCACAAACAAATAAGTAAATCAGTAAATAAATTATAGCATTCGGTTGTGCATTTTATAAGTTTTCGATGCTTTTGATCTCTAGCATGCTCGTTTTGATACCGAGGCGCTTCGCCCTCTCGTTGACCTTCTCCTGTCAGAAAACATTGCAGGACGGCAAAACCAATCACACGGGGTGGTTAACGCGTCTGGACACGCAGTAAGCTATCAGGTTAAACACACCACTATAGCCTACATTTACCGAATACTGGCTGTGCGTGCACCAGGAATACTAGAGTCAAAGGCAAAAGTTCAAGTGGTTTGTCTGCCTAAAAGAATGGTGAATGCAGACACAATGCATTCAAATATGCTACTAAGGCTATACGAAATATGATGCCCGGTCTAAAATATGAGATGAAAAAACCCAACACAATTTATAGGCCTAATAACTAAATAATAATAATAATTTGTAACTTATCAACAAAATGGTTATCGGGGAAAAACAAAACAAAACATGAATTTAGTTTAATATTGGTAATTGATGAGAATAAGTCTGTATGGTTACTTTGAGCATCAAAGTTTTATTATAATAAGTCCTTTATTCACTAAAATCTTCACTATCGGCGCACATGCTCTAAAACGCGATCGTCTAACATCGAAAATGACCAGACTTGAAATGACCAAGCAAATAAAAATGAGATTCTATAAGTGCAACAATTTAATGCGTAAACACCTTAGAAAACCCGGGAGGTCAAATGTTTCACCATGAAGTCCTTTTCAAAATTAACAAAAAGTGTTAAATATCATTTCCGTTGGGGCACATATTTGTTTGAGGCAATTGATTACAAAAGTAGATAGATTTTTTTTCCGCGTTTGCCCCCACTTTGCTCTCACAAAAAGATAAATACATTTTAATGATAAAGCATTCCATGAATCCCAAGATTCCAGGCTGGTGTAACAGCCTTAAAAAAAAAAAAGAATAAATAAAATGAAAAGCAATAAAAACACGACCTTTGATACGTTAAGGCAGGCACTAATGTGCTTGTTTATCTTGCTGATTGTCTGTCTCGATTTCCTTCGTATGTGTTAATTTTCTCATAGTCTTCCCGTATAGCCCCTCGGGCCGGTTCGGTGCGATGTTAGATGTCACATTCGCTGTCACTTGAAGTGATGGAGATGGCCGACGCAGCGGCTTTGCTCGACAGGCTCGCTTCTGGACTCGACGCGTTCCCCAGTCGGTCTACAGCACCATCCTCTCCAGTTAGGGACCGAACCGAGCCATTAGACAACACCTGCTGCTGGAACCTTCAAAAAAGAAAAAGGATGGTGTTCAGATGAAGGATTTTCTAGTAAAACTCTTTTAAATAAATTCAGTGGGTTGTGTGTCGATTTTTCTGTATTTTTATTGAGGCTAATAAAAACGTGCAATTAATGTAAGAACACGTAACTTAAGATTAACTAGGCCTATAGAAATAAAAATACTGTAAACACTATGGAGGAAATCTATAAACGTAGCCTATTGTGAAATGATGTTCCGCTTATTCCCGGCTCCAGGTTTAGCCAGCTACTAACGGAATGCCCCGGAAGAACACGACATGAGATGCTACAGCCAATGCGCGCAGCTGTTGTCTAGAAATATGTTATCTGGCTTCCTTTAATAAAATGAATGGCAATGTAAAAAAAATAATAATAATAATCTTAGTTTATTGGTCTAAACACGTTTTAACCATAGGCTGATTTTAAAACGAGCTATGCCTAAAATTATAACGGTTGTGATTCAATATCACCCAATTTAACGTTGTTAATAGCATATCCGCTTTTAAATGTAAACTTAAAACAAAATACAGAACACAATTTGACAGAGGTAAATTATTTTTGTCAGAAACGTTCATTATTCGCTTTACTGCAGCGAACACCTTGCACAACAAAATAAAAAGCTTATTGACATCACGGTAGAAGTTCTTCAATTCACAGCTGAACTGTCGAAATCAAGCTTAGTTATTGGCCTAAAAAGTATCGTTTAATCTAGGCTGTATTTTTAATTCTATCGTTAATTGTTATTTCGCATATCAAAAAGGACTTTTACCCAGTGATGTAGACTAGGCCCAAACCATAATTACACACACAAAAGCTAGCTAATGATTTTTAGTCAAGTAACAACATTTTGTAGCAACATGTGACGGCACTTATTATTATTATTTTTCAGTAATAATATAAATAATAATAATAAAATTAACAAAAATAAGTCCAGGAAATGTCGGCTTTAAAACAAACAAACAAAAACAAAAACATACAGCTAAAGTTACAAATACTAATATTTGGTGAGTAATCGATCTTTTCGTTGGTTTATTGTTGACACGTGACAGTAGGCAATGTTATGCTTTAGCCTATAGCCTTTCCTTTATTAAATGTGTATATTTCATTTAGATTATATATTTTAGTTTATATCCATTTTATAGCTAGAATATGAAATATTTGCTCAATATGGGCCCCATGATTGAAATGGGAAACACACCTGTTTTTAGCGGCTGCGGCTCTGTCCCTTTGTCTTCGATTTTTAAACCAATTCCCCACTTGAGTGGGAGTGAGTCCCGTAGCTTGTGCAAGCTCTCTCTTTTTACTCGGATTCGGATAAGGATCCTGGAGGTACCATTCTCGAAGTAAATGCCGGGTCCTTTCTTTAAAGCAGTGCGTCTTTTGTTCTCCATCCCAAATTGTTTTAGGCAGAGGGAACTTCTTCCGTACCCGATATTTGTCCACTGGCCCTAGCGGGCGGCCTCGTAGCTTCTCTGCCTCCTGGTAGTGTGACTCCAGCCAAAGTGCTTGCAGTTTGGAATGGGACTCTTTGGTGAACTTGTGGTTCTCCAGAATGTGGTAAAGATCGCGGAAATTCCCAGTGTGGAAGGCTACGATAGCCCGAGCCCGCAGCACAGACTCATTTCTGTTGAGCACCTCGCAGGCAGCGGGTGCGACGGGCAGCGACCACAGGAATCGGCCGAGACGCTCGATGTCTCCGCTTTCTTCCAAAGTCTCGCATACCCCCGCTACCTGCTGGGGACTGAAATTCAAAATTGGCAACTGAAACATGAAGGCTTCTGTTTCCCCCTCGGAGTCCTCTCTACATCAAGCACAGTTCCGTGCTTTATGTGGCTCTTCTCTTTCTCCCACAGTCGAATCCAGACAAAAAGGCAATTCCAGAATCAGCTGATGAACGTTAGATGATGTAAAGAAATAGAGATCTGTCGCTCGGACGGTCTGAGGCTTCCTCGAGAGTTCGAGGGCACGAGCTTGTAGCACAAGAATGATGGTTTTGAGGAGGGAAAAAAGACGTGCCGTCCGCTTCTGATTTTCTATTGGACTTGGCAGTTTGGTTGCGTGGTTTCGCCTGTCAATCACTGTCAAAGGGGGGAAATCACGCGGAACTGAGCTCGAGTAGATTTCAGCACCTCCCAGACCTCGACAGCGCCTTTTAGAATGTAAACATCAGCGACCTCTGCTTTTACCGAATCCCCGCGAGTTAATTAGCCTGTACTCGACTGCGTATTTTACGCAGATTTTAAGTTAAGTTTATGCGACGTTAACTAGCCTACTTTCTGAGAATTTTAAAGTTGTCTCATCTAGCACGAAATGTTATATTTAAGCTGTCACTCGTCGGCCTTTTTATAGTCTTAACACAGGGGAGGACATGATTGGCTTTTTATCGTTCTGAACAGGCGAGCACAGACGTTTCCGACGCGTGAATGTTCGGATTAAAATGACAAATGACATTAAATAAGATCATCCGTTAGTTGTGTGGATTTTCCGAAAAGAAGTGAGTCGTCCGCCCCGGAGTCTCGCTTGTGAAGAATTATGGCCGCTGACACAAAAAGGAAACAAATTAAGAAAGATTCGTTCAGTTACGCAGTCAATGATATGAGTTCGTAGACATCTGACAGCTCAGCGCAACAGTCACAGGCCTGTCAAATTTAATATTGCGCTGTTTAGGATGAAACGAGTCTTAACTGGACAAACCATCCCGCCTTCCAGCTGCACGTGGACACGAGTCTGCTGATCTCTGGTAACCAGTAGGCTAAAGACTATTAACAGCTTACATAAGCAGTTATAATCGACCATTTCAGCAAAAACTAGTCCTATTTTAAGCAAATAATTTCGTCCTAGGTATTTTAATTGCTTTTTTTAATTTATATATATTTTGATTAATCTAAACTGTTCTTATATCACAACACTTTGCATTAATGAAATATTCTGAGTTAATTTGGGAATTAATCAGGATTTGCAATATCATAAAAATTGTGGTAGGCTATCAGCTGCAGCTCGCATTAAATAAGAAAACGCATGGATAGCGCAGATGGTTTGAAGTGTCGGGTCAGATTATTTCACGGCTGGCTACAGTGGAACAGTTCATTCTGACGGAAAGCCCCTGATATTATTTTCACAGACCCACACATTTCATTTGAAGAAAATCCTTCGGGCCCCTTTTTGCATGATGTATGAGTTGCCCGTATCTCCGATTTTAGAATTACCGTCTGTGTAGAGAAAGCTGCTCATTTTTCATGCACTGCAGTCATGACACGGAGACGGATTCTTCTTTACAGCATCAAGATTCGCAAAATTTAACCTGCACACCATTAACAACAAGTTACATTTACATTAACAAGAAACAAATATCTGTAAAACTGATAATAATAATTCTAAAAAATAATTCAGCTAAAACAATAACAAAATACTATTTATTTATTATTTAATATTTCATAATAAAAGAGGCATAAATAGCATAAAAAGCAAAAATTTAATCAAATCTATGGACCTCGGATGCATTTATTAATTACTCAATTATTCATTAATATTTAATATTTAACTAATTTTAAAAAACAGAAACTTTTTAAAACAAGAGAAAATAGATAAGAGAAGCCCCTGTATTTTACTTTTCAATCGGCTATATTTGTCTGGAAAACACTGAAGGTTTCATCAGAGATATTTTGGTTTTAGGGTTTGAATTGGCCCGTAGGCTACTCCACACCGTGGGGCCGTACGAGTATATGAAACAGGAAAAACGTTGTTTTAGTGGCCTGACAAGTTTAAGCTTTTAAACATTTAAAGGCCGATTCATATTTAATGGTATGTCTTGTCATTTTGAAAGAGCCAAACAATTGCCTTTGTGTTGCTCCAAAAAGCGTCACGGTGGCCTATACGTTCAGCTGTGGAAAGAAGTTACAGACGTTCCTGCAATTACAGATTTGATAATATTTTCAATTGATATTTCGAGTGATTCAGTATTTTTTCAGTGTTGAACTTTTGATGGATTTAAGTAAGTGATTAAACTAAAAAAGTGTAATTTGCAGTCAAATGCATAAGCTCATTATTTAAACAGCTTTTTAAGGGTTTTACATTTCTATTAAGTGTTTACATTTCTGTTATTAATTGTATCATTCTAATCAACGGGAAAAGTGTAATACATTTATATAGAGTGATTCATGTAGACATATAAATTTATATATAGTATGCTTTCATACAACTGTATGGAGTAGGGGAAATTGATTGCTTGTCATTGATAACGTGTTTTATTGTGGTGACGAATTTTGCATAAATACTAAATGCAAGCAACAAGAAATTATTATTTTAGGCATTAACTCTACTCTTGACTTTCAGAATCAGAATCAGAATCAGAATCAGAAAGAGCTTTATTGCCAAGTATGCTTGCGCATACAAGGAATTTGTTTTAGTGACATAAGCTTCCAGTAAACAGAGACAACAACACACAGACAAAAAAAAAAAAAAAAAAAAAAAAAATTTAAAGGAGATTTACAAATTGGCAAATAAATAAGTGTATAAACAATTGTGCTATAAATGATAATGGAATAGGATTGAGTGAGATGCAGGAATGTTCTAGGATGGAGGGGTAACAAATAAATATAAGGATATTGCACATTTTTACATAAGTTTAAGTGGGAAACATTTAACTGTTCATGAGGTAGATTGCCTGGGGGAAGAAACTATTCTTGTGCCTTGCTGTTCTTGTATTTGCGGCTCTGAGGCGCCGGCCAGATGGCAAAAGTTCTTTCCAGTAATTTATTAATGTATTATGTACTTTTGAAAGTATTTTCTATATAGTTTATGATGTTTATGATCACTGTTTATTTATTAATTTTGTCATGATAATGATTAGAAAAAAATGATAACATTTAAATATTCTACAATTTCTCATTATTATTATCATGCTAGAGTTTATTTTTTCTTTTCTTTTTTTGTGAGACAGTTAAAGTCATCCGTTGTGGACCACAGATTCCCACGGTGTGGGGTCACAGCATGCCAAAAAAAAAAAATAGTGGGTAGGAATAGTGGGTGAGGGGCCATTAGATGCCCCAGATTCCTCTGGATGTGCTGTGCTCAGTGTGCTGCCTAAGACTGTATAAGAGCAGGTTGCTTTCATTTCTCTCTCTCTCTCTCTCTCTCTCTCTCTCTCTCTCTCTCTCTCTCTCTCTCTGTGTGTGTGTGTGTTATCTCTACTTCTGTTTCCCTCTTTCTAAATCCATCATAAACATTTCTTTCACTAACACTTGTTCTTATACACTGTCCTGCCTTTACACGCCTCCAGCTAGAATCACAGTATCATGCTTTTGTTGTTCAAATGGCCTAGAGTACACATCTGACTTTGTTTAGCCAAACTAAGGATTATCCTTCATCAAGCATGTTGGATCAGTGACCACATATTGTGAATTTTGAAATATCCGTAAGGGACCATATTAGCAAATACAAGCCTAATTTTGTCACGGCACCACTGAACTTTCAGAAAGCATTGTTACAATCTCAGAGGCCAGAGAGCAATTGCTCCCGCTGGATTATATTGTAATTAAAGTATCATGCCAGTAGTCATATTAACAACCCCTCTGGTGTTCTAAATATGCAATGGTTAAGCCATAAAAGGGCATTTAGAGTGACAGGGATCCCAGGATCATTTTTGCAGCTGAGGATAATGCAGTGGATAAATCTGCTGCTTGGATGGTGCCATAAAGCATTAGAAGAGCAGACAGCCACACTCAGGTCCACACTTACTGGAAAATTCGATCATCCTGCATGCTCAGTCCTTTATAGGGGTTGCGATGCTAATTTTAAAATGAAATATGCAATAAAATGCGATTTATTTATAAAGATTTTTTTTATAATCAATTATTATTATTATTATTATTATTATTATTATTATTGTTATTAATAAGATGACCTGGCCTCCACATTCACCGGACCTGAACCCAATCGAGATGGTTTAGGGGTGAGCTGGACCGCAGACAGAAGGCAAAAGGGCCAACAAGTGCTAAGCATCTCTCGGGGAACTCCTTCAAGACTGTTGGAAGACCATTTCAGGTGACTACCTCTTGAAGCTCATCAAGAGAATGCCAAGAGTGTGCAAAGCAGTAATCAAAGCAAAAGGTGGCTACTTTGAAGAACCTAGAATATGACATATTTTCAGTTGTTTCACACTTTTTTGTTATGTATATAATTCCATATATAATTGCACATGTGTTAATTCATAGTTTTGATGCCTTCAATGAATCTACAATTTTCATAGTCATGAAAATAAAGAAAACTCTTTGAATGAGAAGGTGTGTCCAAACTTTTGGTCTGTACTGTATACTGTGTTAGTGGAAGACTTCTGCCATCTGCTGGTTACAGAAAATCTGTAGGAAATACAGCTTTAGAAAAAAACAGTTCGGTATTTTGAATGTGGCTGGAAATCCATTTATCCTTAGCTGAAACTTCTTCGTCTTCATGGAGAACGTGGCTCATGATTGCTTAGCATCGGCAGACTGGAGCGCAAACTCCACGAGCGCTTTGAGAAAGTGGCGCTGCGGCCACTTTTTTCTTTTTTTTTTTTGAATTTATTAATATTATTTAAAAACAATTAAGGTTTTAACATCTCGGCGGATAAAAAATTATAGAGGATAAAAATAACGAAAGGCAAAAGTGTGTTAGGCCTACCAAATATAGCCTACCTGACACAGGTTAATGCGGGAATCACATTGTATATAAATATATAATATATGTAGACGTATATACATTTAGTAATTAAGGTGTCCCACACTTTTCTTGAGTTATGAAATATGTTTTTGAAAATGGCTTAAAAATCAACAGAAATACGAAGTTTTAAGTACAATTAGGCCTATTTATTTGTTTGTTAGTTTGTTTCAGGCTGTCACACTGAGGAGGTATAGCTTCGTGATTTTGTACTATAATAATGATAAAGAAATCGTTTAATTGAAGTTCGTTATTCTGCATTACCAAACGAAAGTCATAATGAAAGTAACCATTAATTTACCTCTGAAAAAAAAGGAAACAACCTGAACTTCGAACTGTGAACATAAAATGTACATAAACAAGTGTGTTCCATTTACAAAGATTGTATCAGCCACTGAATATGTATTTAATAATAAATATTATAATGATTGAATTTAAATATTTTAATCAAATACACTCAGTAGCCTAAGCCTACACACTGAAAAACTGTTGATGTAGAAACTATTTTTCACTCAGATATTGCTAGTAAATTTCAGAATTAATTACAAAGAAATGGCAAGTAGCAAATTTGAATTAAATGTGAAACTGCATGTGATATACAAAGACTGAAATAGCCTAGTGCTTTTTTCAAGTAAACTTACTTTTATAGTATTTAGTATTTGTTTTGTTTGCCTCTAATTTCTTTGAAGAACTATAGATTAATACATGTTTTAAACATTCCATGTTCCATAAATATGTAGTAGCTAGACGTAAAGGTGGTTGTGTTGGCTTGGTTTAACTGCTACTGCTAAAATGACTTTAAGCGTTGATATCATGTATTGCATAAATCTGTCCACATGAACACACTGCTATATATAACCTATGCAGCCTGCACACACATACACAAACAAACAGCCCAAGGTGAGAGTGAGTGCACTTTAAGTCTGTTCAGAAGCAGGCCTTATTAGGAGGAGCCCAGAGGGTGGGAGGAATGTGGGTGAGGAAGACTGGAGTTCCCAGCAGTCTGTGCATGATGACTAAACCATGTTTAACATTATGATACGGCACAAGAGAGCTCAAAGCTTCCTCTTGCTAATCGGCTTATTGGGAACGAATGTAAATCGGCTCAGAAGGCGCAGTTGTAAATATGACTTGTTTGGCTGGAGGGTCAAGCTATCGCTCTGTGCGAGAGAGATTTTGTGATTCCTTAGTAGAGGTTCTGAAGAACTGGTGATTGGATTAGTTGGAAAAAGGAAGGATGCTCTTTTGCATAAGGCTATAATGGCTTGGTTTTACAATCTGTCCTTTTCTATGTTTTATATTCATTGCTCTCTTTCTGATGATTCATTCTTTGTATTGTCACACAGGGATTGCATGTGTGTTAGTCGGTTCAGTTAAGTTGTTATTTATTAATTAATTTATTAATTAATTTATTTATTACTTTTGCCATTATTTACAGCAGAGTGTAGAAGGTCAAGTAAAGGTGACAGTGAGGGCATGGAACAGGTTTGATTCAAGCTTCTGTGCCTGGAGGCAACTGCTCTTATATGTCCTGACTAAGAGCAGAGCCACTGATATATTTTGCATTTTGTTTAAAAAAATTTTTTATTTATTAATATTAAGAGGAACATTTTTAAAAATATACTGACCTCAAAGTGTTAGAACCACTCTCATATAAGACCTGCTCAATGACAAATTCTCTTCCGTTACACCCCAACAAATCCAAATTCATTGCTCAAAGATCAGCACTTAATTGATGTTGTAGTTGTAAAAGTTTAATACACTCAAGCTGTACAAAGCTGCCCTCGAGTTGAATGACATGCTCGCTTGACCTTGAGCTTTACAGACCACTACTCTTTACACCCAAACACACACATCTCAGTGTCCGCACACAGCCCACTCATCCTGAGAGTCTAAAAGTGTTCACCAAAGTATATCATGCTCTATTTTGAACTCCTCAGGTGCATGTTCTAAAGACGGCCTTGTTTCCCAATCTGGTGCCTATGAAAGAAGTGATGGGATTAATTAAGGTTATAACGAGCCCATGGGGATTCCAAGAAGGTGCTATAAATAGTGTCTGGAAAAAGTTTGTTGCGCTTGACCACAAATATCACCACATTTCAAATATAGAAAGAATTATTAATAGAGCATAGCAGCAAGGAAAGTAAGTTTAATTTGTATTTTAAAAAAAAACCCAGTTAATATTTGTTTAAGATTTACATTTTATATACAGTACACACTTAATGTTTTAGTTTTAGTAAAAAAAAATGGTTTGTATTTTAGTCAGTTATTAAACAAGTTTATTAGCTTGCATGGATTTTCAAAACATTTGTAATAAGTAAAATATATATATTTAAAAAAGCTGCATTTTTAATATTTTCATTTTACATACAGTACAGAATTACTATTTAATTTTTTTTTGTAAAAAACAAACAAACAAAAAATAGCATGTTTTTTTTTTCATTTGATTTGTTATTAAACAAGTTTAGTGAACTAAGTGGATTCTCAAGGAAAACTTTTTTTAATATATATATTAACCCTCTCAAGGCAGGCGTTGCTGATTTGCAACAGTTAAAAACTAAAAACCTTATTACTCCAGATACATATTTTATGTATCTGGAGTACTAAAAACTTTACTAAAGGTTACTAAAGTTACTAAGTTAATAAAACTTAATTTGATTCTGAGAGGGTTCAAACAATATTTCATTTTTAATATTATATTTATATTTTATACAGTGCACACTTGTTTTAATTTTTAGTAATAAAGTGATTTCAAACATTCAAAGTTTTAGCTTGTTTTGTTCAGTTTTTGTTATTAAGCAAGCTTTTAAATGTAATGAAATATTTGCTACAGAATTATTTACCAGTGTTTGCTATATTATAAGTGAATAGCATGAATTATAAATCAACGGTAGAATAACACTGCTTCTATAAACAGAACATCCCAATTTCCAAGTATAGGTCAGGATTTAGGAGCCAGCTAGTAAGATTCAAATCGTCTATTTTAGGAAGCAATGACTTGCCTGTCATGGGACATATTTGAACCACAACATAACACTTTAAGACAACAGGGGATATACAAACACTGCATTTACATGGGTTTATGGCATTGTAGAATAAATCCAAATGAATCTGGTGTCATAGTTTGGAATATCAATAGACTCAAATTGCTATCAGATGTCCTTTTCTCAGCAGCACTGGAAGCTGTGGTTGTCCTGTGATAGTTTCAACTCTTCCCATGCAGTGATCTGGTGTACATGTTTAATACAAAAGAGAAAGTGCTGTCACCGAGGTGCCGTGTGTGGATATGAAGCCGTTGAATTATGAAGAGGGCCAATGGCACCCATGCAACTTTCATGATGCCTGCTCTCCATGTCCGTGCACAGGGAGCATCAAGAGCATCTCGTGGGTGTCAGCTTGTCCGCTTTTTCTGCCTCAGTGAGCAAAATTCTCTCTCTCTCTCCATCTTTCTGCCCCCAAATAATCTCTCTCCATAAACCCCCACCCCCCCAAACACACACCACTTGACTACACTCTCTACCTGTTTCCACATTATATATGTGCTTGGTTGGCTCTTTTTTGTTCTGCTGTGTGTCAGTCTTAATGAGCTCAGAGGATGCACAGAAAGATTATTTTTATGATATAAATTCATTATTTTGTTTTATTATTAATATTTTATAAGAGATAAGAATAATAAGGACGCTAGAACATCAAACGCAACAGTAGAAAAAAATTATAGAAAGATCTATATGTGTGTGATTTCCCTCATTTATAGCCATCAGTACAATTTTATTTGGTAACGATGAACAAGAGTTCTACTGCATTTATGAATCGTAATGTTATAACCTCAACATTTACTAATACATTTGGAATACAAAAAGTGATATTTGTTAACATTAGTAAGACAATTAACATTTTAATTCACATAAACAAAGATTAAAAGATGCTATAAAAATATTGCTCATTTTAGTTCAAGCTAGATAATGCATTAATGTAAACAAGTGAGACATTTATTAATACATCAAATGAATGTACATACATTGGCTCAGATTTCTCTATTTAAGTGATTAAACAAGTTATAAAAATTAGTATTTGTGTTAAAATTATTATTATCATTTTAATTCCCATCAACATATCTAGTCATATCTTTAAGTATAAGACACATACAGAGTCACAAATATAGACAACAACAATATTGACCTTTTCCCAGAGTCCCCTTGTCAGCTTGTTTTAACTTTGTTTTACTTACATTAGTAATCCGCCGCTGATCTGTGTAATCTGTACTGTATACCCAGTGTCTTAGGAGTAGATATTATCTTAAGGCTCTCAGGGAATAGAAATATACAGTATCTGTTTCTGCAAATAGCCATCAGGTGACCTCTGTCTAAACCAGTATGTGAAAGCCTGAGACCCTGAACGTTCCTTGCTACTATAGCTGAGGAAACAGTGATGTCACAAAGGTGTTTAATATGTAAATGCATGAGAACTGCATTCAGTCAAGAATTTACTGTCAATGTATTATTCAGCTTGGACTTTGTTTCCCTTTTGCATCGTTTCTGTTGTTTGAGATAATTGTGTCTTTCAATTCAGGTGTGAGTCATAATAAACTAAAATAAAAAATAAAATAATCTGCTGTTGCATAGGCCGAGCAAGTGTTTAATCAGTTGTTTTGGGTGGCTGGCTGCCCTTCTGTTACCACTGCACCGATTGACCTCATGACACATGTCCAGGCGGACTACAGTAATGCCATCTTAGTGCTGCTGAGCCTCTTATAAGCTCATAAAGTTCAGGCCAGGGGTGAGATGGGAATCAGAAAGGGACCTGTAATCCACACCAGCTAAAATTACAGTTTGAAAATCATGTTAAAACCCTGGATATGGTCATACCCTACTATATATATAATTCTATGAATAATTATTAAATAAATTACTTAAAATTTTAAATAGTAAAATAAAACAAAATTGCACATTAAGAAAAATATCTGTGATTCATGTGTGGCCTTTCTTCTTTGCGCATATGTTTTAAATAGGTTACATCCACAAAACTGATTCCATTCCTCCAGCTTGGACTGGAAACTATTACTTTACCATGTAAAGTAATCCTGAAATATGTGTTAAAATGCCTGTCACAGTAGGCAGGGTTTTCTGCGCATGGCAAGGACAGATGTCACAGCAGCCTTCATCATATCAGGTCACTTATGGGCACTGATCCAGTCTTGTGTTGCTGTGTGGCATGTTGATTTAGCTGGTCAGATGCTTGCTGTCACCAGGCTGTGTGGAGGAGCTTAGAATCCCTCTGGAACCTGTCTTAACATGCATGTGTAACAGTAAGTGGAGCCAGTGGCGAGCACTACTGTCCACATGCAAATATGGAGGCTCAAAGACAGTGATATGCAAGACCTAAGGGGGCAAAGGTATCATCTTGACCTCTGTGACCATCAGTAATCTTTCATATATCCTCAGGATGTTACAGCATATTGCAGGTTATAGTGTGATTTGTCTGAAAATTATGTCTAATTTATGCACTGGATGGACAGGGCAGAACTGATACTCTGTAGATGACAGTAGTGCTCTGAGACCTCAAACAATGCAAGCCTTAAGAATGTGATATGCCATGAGCTCGGAGACGGCTCCACACTGAAGAACGTGATGTCATCCAACTAGTGACAACAGACACTGTTTCTTTTCACTGTTTTAAAATAAGGAGAGACGACTTGAAATCAGATGTCAAAAATCACATTCAAATGTGGAAAATGGAAAATGAGAACAGGCAATTGCTTTATGCATATGACCTTTAATCAAAACTCAATGACACATTTGCAATCAAAGCATGCAAAAGAAAAGCATTCATAATTAATCATGCAAAGACATTGCAGAAACATTAACCCTTTTTTTAATCTGACAAAAAGAATGAAAGAAAGAAAAATTTTGGATGAAAACAAATCATATAATTGGTCAAAAATGGTCAAATGCTTATAAAAACATTTATTGGTTTGTTAATTCATTCTTTTTTTTTAATTGATATCATAAATCATAATACATTTTTTGACCCTGATGCATACTTGCATTTCTCTCACACTTTTAATCAATAACTGAATAAATGAGTGAATGCATATTATTTAAGAAAAATCAGTATATGTACAAAACATTTTAATAAAGATTATATAGAGTAAAATGCATGATATTAGTATTTCAATAAATGAAAAAATTATTTTACAAATAAACTGAAGATATACAGTATTGTGCAGCAGTCAGTGTTTCCATTCATTAAACTGTGAAACGTAAAAATGTTTCAAACAAAAAGTATTTTAACACTTGAAATAAAAGACTATCAATTTATAAAATGATAATACGATGTGAAAAGATAGATTATAGTGAATATAAAAATAAAAATAAACTTGCAGAGCATTCAACGCACAGTTACAGCAAGCGTTTGGTGCTTCATTGTGCTGAAATATTGTGTTCTATTAGTTAGCTGTATAGACAGAGTTTTTGTTCAATAGCCTTCTGAGAATCACTCTATAGGGCGCAAACAGCGCAAGGTAATTTTTTTCCCCTCTCTGGGAAGTCTTTATTTCAGAGTAAGTGGACAGGATACGGCAAGGAAGAGGAGGGAAAAAAGCAATGTTACTATATGGAAACAGAACAGAGAATTGAACAGTGCATAAATGAGAAGAAAAAGACAGGCACACAGTGGTTGTTAGTCACCTAGCAACAAGTCTTCCATCAACACCCCCCTCGTTCCCTCAGCCTCTCGTCCACAATCTTCCAACTGTGCTCCTTAATTCAGCAAATGTGCTACGGATGTACTCCAACTCCTCCCTTCACCCCTGCTTCCCCTTAACCCGACAAAGCACGTTCCGAGGTACGTTGAAGGACACGAGCCTCCACCTTACACACATCCACTCAGCCACCCCATTGACAGTTGAGGCCTTTCTCCTGGAGCACAAAGGGGCAAGGCACAAAGCCCTGAAAAGAGGGGCAGGCCCAACAGGGAAAACATTTGCTTCTAATTGTGATTGACTGCATAATTAAAATGATGTTCTTTTTGTGTGTGTGTGTGGGGGGGGGGTGGTCTCTAAATGCCTAGGAGGGGCAGAAGGATGCTTGTTAAAGCCAGCACTTTGTCACCAAGTAATGAGGAGAAAGCATTCCTGCTAGGTAGAGTAGGCAAATATTGAGATTGCGCCTGGAACAACTCAGAGCGCCTCTTCAAGTGTGCCTCTTCAACAATGAGAACAGAAAACCGCCAAAGTCTCACACATTTGCACACTGTTAGACCCGTATTTCAGTAGCCACACAGATAACTCACAGATAAACAATACATTAGCTCTGCTTTCTTAAAAATATGTCTAGTTCCATGAAGAACCATTAACAACCCTGGAAACATTTCATTGCACGAAAGCTTCTTTATATAGTGGAAAAAAAGAAAAAGCTTCTTTAGATTATATCAAATGTTCTTTAAACTACACACACACACACACACACACACACACACACACACACACACACAAAACATGGTTTGTTTAGGAACTGTTCAACAAAGGGTTTTTTGAGGAACCCAAAATCGTTCTTCTATGACATCACTGTGAAAACGTCCTTTTGGGACTTTTATTTTTATGAAGAAGTTGCCTAAAGCATCACGAATTTGGAGAGCATGTGTAGCATGTAGTATGTTGATAACGCAGCAAATACAAGATGGTTACTGTCATCAGAAAAGCCACATTGCACACAGGCAAATTGCAGGGCATTTATCATCAGAGGTCCCACCCGGGGTGCCACAATAGATACATTCAAACACCCCCCAAAAGATCAACCTGTTTTCATTGCTTTTGAATTTCAGTATCACCTTGGTGACCATTGTCCCCTCACCTCCATCAGTGGCTTGCCTGTGCTATCTCTTCTCTTTGTCTCCTGGCTCAGCAGGTACATACTGGGTCATGCGCTGTAAAAAGAAACAGACAGGAGAGTGGCAAACATGTGGGAGTCCAATAGGGAATCATTCAGAAAATGCACAATAAAGCGTATATGTATCGAGATCCTAAGTTCCTCATTTTAATATCTATCTTTTGTATGTTTTTATAAAGAGATATATTTAACAAGGTTATAAATCTCTCTTGATTAGGCAGATGTAGTTGTATTTAGGCAAATGTGCACCAAGGATCATAATTTTGAAAGCTGTTAGAGTTGAATAAATATAAAGAAAAAATATAGAAAAAAGTCTTACAATACTAAAATAAAAAATTATATTTTGCATATATTAATGGTTTCATTAAAAGGTCAACGTTATTTAAATTTAAAGGTGAACAACTGTCTGATGTTGCACCTAACCCTATTTACATTAAAGATGCTTGTGCTTTTTGCCAAGAACATCAGTTGAATTATACAGTTGAATTAGGAAAATATTGGTGTATCACAATAAAATAGAAATAAAACATGTAAAAAAAAAAAAAAACCTTTAAACATTAAAGGTTGACCAGAAAATGGGGTACAAAGGACACTTCTGGAAAAAAAAACACAGAAAGCATGACATTGTTATTTCTATAAAAGTAAAAAAAACATTATAATTTTGTATGTAATCCATCAAAATACAATGATGATCAATACAATTCTGAACAACAAACATTAAAAATACAAATCACGGTTTCATTTTATTTTTCTATTGTTATTATTTACAATATAAATTAAAATAAATATATATTATTTACATTTACATTATTTACAGCATGCATTGTGACTGAATCAGAGAGTAAGAAATGCTTGTATCTTATCTCTGTTAACATGTTAAGACAAATGCTGATTTGTTTTTTTTTTCCTTTTTTAGGTAGATCTATCAAATAAAGTAAATGAACTGTAGTGCCCTATTTTATTATGTATAGCTGTAAGTCATGAAGATGGAGACACAGCACACAAATGGCACTGTTTCCTCAGATTGACCCTGCAACTGCAATATCAAAATCACACTTTGTGTGAGGTCCATTCTTGCACTTGCAAAAATCTGAGTTCCCAGGCAACAATCTAGTTTGAAGCCCTCACATTTTTCAATTACATGACAAAGAGCAGGGACTCATCATCCAAGGCAAATTCAAGAAAGTAAGGCTCAGTCATGGATGCCCCCTTTGCAAAAGTGGGTTGAAAAAGGTCATGAAGACTGGCTGTCCTCTCAGAGCTCCTAGATGTGTCTCTCGGCTGCAGAGACTCTAAGCTGACACCAATTAAAGAGATTACATCTCAGTTTCTCAGGAAAGCTGAAGTCCTCCATGCTGGTGATCTTTTCTGACAAGGTTACCAGATGCCAGGCAGGGAGGGCATGACCTCCAAGGCTTTCAAGTGGCCTGTTAAGAGCATTTTCACCACTCAGAACGTCAGCACCCACAGGCCAGTGTCTGAATTACATTTGAGACAGAACATTTTGCATGTGTGAATGTCACTTGTGGTGATATACATTTATTTTCTGTCACATGAACCCAGCATCAAAATACGTTTCTGGTTTGTCTTGATGGTATGTATTTTTACCATCAACACATTTTTGAAACTACATAATTATCAGAAATCTAGAAAAAAAGTGTTGGTAAATTCACTGCCTTGTAAAAGTATAAAAACCCTTAATCAATCCTTTCTTTGGGAATTTTAGTCCCTGTGATGGTTTATTTGAAAGACATTTTAACATATACAGAACGTTTTCTGTGCATAGAGTTTTTTTATAAGAAAAATAGCTGAAATATACTTTTTACATTGGCACTTTGTGAGTGTGAGTCTCATACAAGTGTTATGAAGAGCTTCACTCTTTAGCTCCTTCAGAGTGGTTCTTCGCCTCACTGTGACCTCACTCAGGACATGAGAGAGATTTGAAGGAAAGGCTTTAGGAAGTGTCAGGTGGTATTATGTAGCTAATACTTTCCCCAATATGTTTACTGTTCAACAAGTCATTTCAACTGATCATTTTTCTGGCATTAAACAAAATGGCAACAACATAAATTCAGTTGCCTTATAATTGGCATTGTACAACATGAAAACAAATTTCACATTGGATTTAACATACTGTGGCGGGGTGAAGAAGGACACGAGGAGGTACAGGTGAGTTCCCCGAAGGGTGGATTTTATTAATAAATATAGGTGGCGTGAGGTGGCTTGGTGCAGGGTGCTCGGCTTCCTCTTCGGTCTGTGCGCTCCCGTGTGCAGTGGGGCTGGCGTTCACACACTGCTCTCTGCAAACAAGACAGATAGATAGGTTTAGCCGAGTCTCGTGGAGACATCTCTCACCTCTGTGTTCGTTTGCTGTGCTTAAGAAGGCAGCTCTTGATGGTGCGCAGGTGTGGCCGCTCAGCCCGTGACGAGCAGGAGCAGGTGTGACTGCTCGGTTTCCAGGGCGACGCTGATGAGAGCTCGGGACACGTGTCACCCCCCCCCCCCCCCCTAAGCGTCGTCCTAGTCCTGTGGAGAAGCGGGAAAACTGGGGGAGGGCGGGGAGTGGACCCTGACAGACCTGCGAAAGCTGCCCAAATCCGAGAGAGTCTGTCGGCATTGGCGTTGGCCGTCCCCGCTCGGTGATGCACGGTGAAGTTGAAGTCCTGGAGCACCAGGAACCACCGCTTCACTCTCGCGTTCGTCTCCTTGGCCCGGGCCATCCACTGCAGGGGGCGTGATCTGTAATGAGAGTGAAGGGGCGGCCGAGGAGGTAATACCTGAGCTCCAGGACTGCCCACTTGACGGCCAGCGCCTCCCTCTCCACCGTAGGGTACCGTTGTTCCGTGGGGGTCAGCTTTCGGCTTATGTAGATCACCGGGTGTTCCTCGCTGTCGTGGACCTGGGAGAGGACGGCTCCAAACCAGGTGTCGGATGCGTCCGTCTGTACCAGGAAGGGACAGTTAAAGTCAGGCGCTCGGAGTACTGGCTCCATTGTGAGAGCTGCCTTTATCCGGTGGAACGCCGCCTCCGTCTCGGGGGGTCCACGGGACCTTCTCCGGTTGCCCCTTCCTGGTCAGATCTGTCAGGGGAGAGGCTAAGGAGGAGAAGTTAGGGAAAAAGCAGCGGTAATACCCTGCCAACCGCAAAAAGGCCCGTACCCGTGTCTTGGAGGTGGGCCGCGGCATGGAGAGGATTGGTGCCACCTTCTTCTCCTGAGGTCTAATCAGGTCGCGACCCACCTGGTACCCCAGATACTTCACTTCCGAGAGGGCCAAGTGACATTTCCGGGGGTTGGCAGTCAGGCCAGCCTGGCGCAGTTCCGATAGCACCCTCCGCAGCCGCTCCAGGTGGTCCTCCCAAGTCTCCGAGTGTATGACAACGTCGATGTAGGCCGCCGCGTAGGTCTTATGCGGCCGGAGGAGGATGTCCATCAGCCTCTGGAAGGTGGCCGGTGCTCCGTGGAGGCCGAAGGTAAGGACCCGGTATTGCCAGTGTCCGTTTGGGGTCGAGAAGGCCGTCTTCGGCTTGGCCTGTTCCGAGAGAGGGACTTGCCAGTATCCCTTAGTGAGGTCGAGGGTTGATATAAACCGGGCCCTTCCCAGACGGTCCAACAACTCATCGACGCGGGGCATGGGGTAGCAGTCGAACTCGGAGACTTTGTTGAGGCGGCAGAAGACATTACAGAAGTGGAGGGTGCCGTCGGGCTTCGGAACCATGATGATGGGGCTGGACCATGGGCTGTAAGATGGTTCAATTACCCCTAACCTCAGCATCTCCTGTACCTCCTCCTCGATGGCGTGTCTCCGAGCCTCCGGGACACGGTAGGGCCGCTGCTGGACGATGGTTCCGGGTGGGGTGCGGACATCGTGTTCCAAGACATGGGTCCACCCAGGCTGGGGGGAGAACACATCCGGAAACTGACTGACCAGGTGCTGCACCTCGGTCTTCTGGGCGGCGGAGAGTTGAGGGTCCATGTCCACAACCACGGGAGTCGCCTTGGTGTAGGCCGAGAGCTGAGGCCCAGTTCCGACCAAGCACTTCAGGAGGTTAATGTGATAGAGCTGGTCCCTCCTCCATCTTCCGGGCTGTCGCACTCGGTATGTATGGACCCTGCCAGGTGGCCAGGAACTTGCAGGCGGCCGTGGGGACCAGGACCAGGTTTCCTCGCTGGAACTCCCGTGGTTGGGCCGCCCGATTATAATGTCGCTGCTGGGCCTGTTGTGCCACACGTGTTCCACAGTGGTACAGTGTACGGCCGGTTGTTGTTCAAACGGTGTGAAGCCAATCTCACCCGAGGAGGACCGGTACCGGCAGATCCTTGACCAGTCCGACGTCTATGGGTCCGGTCGCTGGGTGCCCTCCGGCGTGCGCCACTCCTGGACCACGCTTCGGGGAAACGGCAGCGCTCTCTCCCCAACCTCCCGGTGTTGGGTGGCCTCCGCCAGCTCGATGGCCTCCACCAGCTCGTCCACGTTCGCTGGGTTCCGCATGCTGGCTGCCTGATGAAGCGGGCGGGGAAGGGCCCGCAGGAGGCGATCCATGACGACACGCTCCGCTACCTGGTGTGCGGTGGGACCCCCGGCCATTAACCAGTGCTGCGTGAGACGGGAGAGGTTGGCTGCTTGAGCTCGGGCCGGCTGCCGTGGATCAAAGGCCCTACTCATTGAAGAGCTGGGCAGCGCTGATCGGTGAGAGCCCCATCCGGCCCAGGATTTCCTTTTTTAACTCCTCATAAGATCCGTTGAGCACTGGGGGAAGCGTGATGGAAGCGTGATGGAAGCCCGTTGTGCCTCTCCCATCAGCAGCGGGGGCGATGATCCGGGCCCACTCCTCCTGGGGCCACGCCTCCCGGGTGGCCATGGTCTCAAACATCTGGAGGTAAGTTGTAACATCATCGTGGGACGTCATCCTCGGCAGCAGCTGTGTGGCCTGGACACGGGGGTCAGGCAGCGGAGTACGTGCGGCGGCAGTCATACAGAGCACGGCGAGCTCCCGTTTGGTTTCCCCTTGCGGGGAGGCCATGTGCTCCATAATTTGTTGCTGGTGGATGCTCACCTCGGTGAGGGGCTTCAAGATTTCTTCCATCGCCGGGGGAGGAGCGCCACCTGGGGAAACCAGAGAAGACACGTGAGCCAACAGGGCGTGTGGCAAAAAGAAAACCACAAAAAAAAACTACCAAACCAGTCCAACTGTGGAAACACCGCGTGGGAAGGGGACGTCAGTGTCTTCTTCACTGTCCTGCCCGCATTCTCCACCAGTGTGGTGGGGTGAAGAAGGACACGACGAGGAGGTACAGGTGAGTTCCCCGAAGGGTGGATTTTATTAATAAATATAGGGTTGAAGGCGGTGGCGTGAGGTGGCTTGGTGCAGGGTGCTCGGCTTCCTCTTCGGTCTGTGCGCTGTGGTAGTGTGAGTCCGTTGTGCTCTCCCGTGTGCGGTGGGGCTGGCGGTCACACACTGCTCTCTGCAAACAAGACAGATAGATAGGTTTAGCTGAGTCTCGTGGAGACATCTCTCACCTCTGTGTTCGTTTGCTGTGCTTAAGAAGGCAGCTCTTGATGGTGCGCAGGTGTGGCCGCTCAGCCCGTGACGAGCAGGAGCAGGTGTGACTGCTTGGTTTCTAGGGCGACACTGATGAGAGCTCGGGACACGTGTCACAATACTTAATGGAGTTCACTCAACAATGGAAATTTGTCAAGTTTACACCCCTGGCAACATAAATCATAAAACAAATTTCTTGTATGGAAAACAGAAGAAAGGACGTTCTGCTTATGTTGTGTTTCATACAAGTCTGGTCAGAATTATGACAAAATGTACATTTTTGAGTAAATGATCCAATTAACTAATTTTTGTTGAACAAAAGTTGGTTTGGTCTGTATAAGTTTTGTGGTTTAAAGGACTGGGGCAAGTCGCCCCACCTTTTACAGAAACTGTTCCTGTGAATCTGCTGCCATTTATATATATATATATATTCCAAAATGTTCCATCAGATTCAGTCACACTGATGTAATTTCAACAAACTGAAAGCCACGGAAGAATAACAAGGGTTTTATCAGAGGAATGTCATACACTTTTTTTTTCATGACTGCAAAAGAAGGTCAGGAAATTCCTAAAATCAGGAACCAGTGGAGAATAAAATGGTCAGTGAAAGCCTGATGCTTTAGCTGAAAAGGCAGAGAAGACTTCTAGTCTTTATTGTTTTACATGAGAATTCAGAGAATACTGCTGATTTGTTTGGCTGTTTGAAGCAGCTCAGCTCTTTGTCTGTCTTACTGCCCTTCACTGAAGAGTATCTGACCAGCTGCAGAAGTCAAGCCCACCCACCTACCCCTTTTCCCCAATCACAGAGTGAAGAGTTTTTCTGCTGTACCACTGGAATCAAGATGATGCTCAGATCACATGAGAAGCAGGTGCAGAGAAGGTTTCTCTGTGTGTGTGTATGTGCATGTGAACGTGTGAGGAACAGGTGCAGAGGAACTCATGCTTTGCTTTCACAGTAGCCTACTGATTTGATGTCTCTATTATGAAAAAGGTTGAAGGTTACCTATTCTATAAAAGCTGAATTTGTGCAGGCTTAAATCCTGTTTTGTTTGTGTGAAAAGTATTATGTCTAATTTTTACAAGAAAATTGGATTGCAAAACTAGTTCAAATGAATTAGGTGGAAGTATGTGTGGGTATTCAACAGACCATCATTTATTTTCCAATTACGGACTGAAGTAGGCCTTTTTCCACTCTTTGCAGTGCTTAGAAAAATAAGCAACTTACAGTCATTGCTTTAAACAGACTTAGATATTTCATTGCAGTGGGTGAAAATAAAATCAGTCAAAATTAAAACATTTTGCTTTTAAGTAGTGACAAAACCAATGTTAAACAAAATATTAGGCCTGTAATGTCACTGAACTTTGTGTTGTATGGTGAATTACTGCACTGATTGCTCTCATCATAATGTGATTATGTATTTCTTTAGATTAATGATTCTGAAATTACTAGTAAGATATTTAATATTATTATTTGATACTTGTAGACATAGAAGTATCTAGTTCATTGTTGAATGAAAGTATTGAATAAAAAGATAATAAATGTAATATTCATTTTAGAATTTTCTGGGCATATTAATAGTAAATGTGAGGAAAATACAGGATAGGCTGTAGTATATTTGGAGGTCTTTACATTCAACCTAGCAAGAATCAGTGTCTATAAAATAAGATCATGGTAATTTTGTTCATGTGTACATCCAAGGTCACAGAGCGTGTTAGAATCACAGCTGAGGCAAATATCTAAATCTCTAGGTAAGAACTATTACTGACCTTGTTGCACCAACATGAAAGGAATCACATCACATTAATTTGGTTACTTTTTAATCACCCATGAAAGAGAATTTTTTTTTATTTTTTAAAGTCATCTCATTAATGCTTTTAGTGACCTTTGCCAAAAAAGCAATGCTTTCCATAAAAATTGCAAGAGTCTGTCCAATCAGCCAGCCCCCATTGTGGATTTAAATAAAACATTCACCAAGGCTTTGCTTCCAAACACTACGTTTTTTTAGAATTACGCTGAATGGGAACACACTCTTGCACAGCTGCGTCCTGGCCTGTCAATGTATGCGTGTGTGTCGGTGGGTTGATGCATGTCTTCATAAAGGGTCTCATCTAATACATTCAACCGTAAAGAAGATTCATTTGAATTTTTTTATTTTTATGTAAACAACCATAAAAACCAAAAACAGCACCTCATATGTAAGTATACATATTTGGCACAAGTGTAGGCCATCCTTGAAAATATGGTAACGCAACAGACATTCAAATAAAATAAATCACATCAGCTATATCTCATAGCCCATTTTGTTCACTTATGTATTCCTTGAAGAGAAACATATCTGAAAATAATAAAATATATCTTTGTTCAGTGATAAAGAGGATTATGGTTTCATCTTTGTGTCTTTCAGAGTTGTTGCTACTCTTTATCAGTTCAGGCATTTAAACATCACATTATATTGTCACATAGTGGTCACACATTCCCTCAAATATAAAAAAAGGGATAAAAACAAAGCTCTCAAAACAGAGGATGTGAAGCCACAGTTTAGGGCCTTGAGAGAAAAAGTACCTCTGTTTAGCCTGAACTCTCAATACACCCGTGAAACAAAGATTTTGTACTTACAGTACAGATATATATATGAAGGTTAGTGAGAGGGAATAGTCAGCTTTTAAAAAACAAACACCAGTGGAATGGCATGACGAATCTAATTGTTGAAGAGAATTGATTGAAAAGTAAAAGCCAGATTCCAGAAATCAATAGTGCTGTATGATACATAAAGAAAAGAGAGCATGACATGGAGTGGCAGCAATTTTCCACACAGAGACACATTTTTACAAGGACACCATTCAAATGCAACCAAAATAATGCAGTGATGTGGTCCAGTTCAAGGACAACATATATTTATCATATTTGTTGCCGATTTAAAAAACAAAGCAACAACATTCTTTGTAATACAAATGAAAATGTATCGAATAACAGGAGAATTATTTTAGGTAACAATGCAGGGAATTATTTAGCAAAAAATTTTGGCTTGCCTTTTCCCCACCTGTAACACAACTAAACATGCATGCGTACATATATTTATGAATGTGGCATAATACATTTAATTTTGGTTGAAATTATTATCTTAAAGCTTTAGCTAGGTAAAAATAGTCTTACAGTGTATTTAAATTTTTAAGTCGAAAAGTGAGATGGCAAGCATGTTGTTTTAAACTACAGTGAATCTGCAGTGTGATACTTTTCAAATTTAAGCCATTTTCAAAGTAAGCAGACTGAAAGCTAGAATTCTCATGACAATGATAAATATTAAGAAATATTAGATTGCTTTGTGCCGCAATTGACAAATCACAATCAAGTATTCCAGAGAGCAGAGTAATAGTTAAAAAAAAATAAACATTTGTCTAACAATGGCTAGCAGGTTATTAATTTTTCTAAATCATGAATTCAGAACCCACTTGGAATCATTAAAACACTGATTTGAGTTTGCTTAAGCACTTTGAGTGGTGAGGAAGTTTACAAACCTTATACTAAGAATGGTATAATTTTTGCACAAATTGACAATTTTGTATGTTTTAACGAATTTGTTCTATTTCAACTTCACAAAAGCATCTCTGTAGAAGTCATCTTCAGTCAAACAGTTCTTATGCAGAAATTCAATGAATACCTAACTCATTGAATTGCAAGATATTACAATTACTATGAAAATATCAAGGCCACTGTTCTTTATTGTGCTAATTTTTATTCTTAAGATATGCTAAAAATATATTTTTTACACTTTTTGTCAGTTACTAGTGGTTAGCAAGACATTAGCACATGGCAAATGAGAACTCACAAGCTGCATACTACAACTAAAACATGACAACAGAACAACCAACGAAGACACAAGACAAGATCACACAGTGAGGAAATGAACACTAAACAAGTGCGCTCACAACAAAGACAACACACAGACAAGAGAGTGCATGGCCCAAACAGATTCGGACTACGTACATGATCAAATAAAGACAAGATACAAGTGCTCCGCACATAGGATAAACTGAAACAAAGTGATAGAACCCTGACATTACCCCCCTCGCGTCCGCAATGAGGGACACAGAACACAATACATGACAACAAAAGACAGGGGTCAGACAACAAATACAAGAAGTGGAGGAAGGGAAACCCAGGCAGTGCTGGAGGAACAGCCCAGGAAGTCTTAGGATGGTTCAGGATTAATGCGGATGACCATAGAGGGATGGGAGCATTGAGCCAGGGGGGATCCGGCGAATCAGAAATTGTGGAAGATAACCAGTGTGGAGACGGAGGGACAGACCAGGAAGGAGCCAGAGGGGCAGACCAGGAAGTCTCAAACGTGCCTGGAGTTCTGGCTGAGAGCTAGGCCAGAGCCAGAGAGATAGACCAGGAAGGCTCAGACGTGTCTGGAGTCCTGGCTGAGAGCTAGAGCAGAGCCAGAGAGATAGACCAGGAAGGCTCAGACGTGTCTGGAGTCCTGGCTGAGAGCTAGAGCAAAGCCAGAGAGATAGACCAGGAACGCTCAGACGTGTCTGGAGTCCTGGCTGAAAGCTAGGGCAGAGCAAGAGAGATAGACCAGGAACGCTCAGACGTGTCTGGAGTCCTGGCTGAAAGCTAGGGCAGAGCAAGAGAGATAGACCAGGAAGGCTCAGACGGGTCTGGAGTCCTGGCTGAGAGCTAGAGCAGAGCCAGAGAGATAGACCAGGAAGGCTCAGACGTGTCTGGAGTCCTGGCTGAGAGCTAGAGCAAAGCCAGAGAGATAGACCAGGAACGCTCAGACGTGTCTGGAGTCCTGGCTGAAAGCTAGGGCAGAGCAAGAGAGATAGACCAGGAAGGCTCAGACGTGTCTGGAGTCCTGGCTGAGAGCTAGAGCAGAGCCAGAGAGATAGACCAGGAAGGCTCAGACGTGTCTGGAGTCCTGGCTGAGAGCTAGAGCAAAGCCAGAGAGATAGACCAGGAACGCTCAGACGTGTCTGGAGTCCTGGCTGAAAGCTAGGGCAGAGCAAGAGAGATAGACCAGGAAGGCTCAGACGGGTCTGGAGTCCTGGCTGAGAGCTAGAGCAGAGCCAGAGAGATAGACCAGGAAGGCTCAGACGTGTCTGGAGTCCTGGCTGAAAGCTAGGGCAGAGCAAGAGAGATAGACCAGGAAGGCTCAGACGGGTCTGGAGTCCTGGCTGAGAGCTAGAGCAGAGCCAGAGAGATAGACCAGGAAGGCTCAGACGTGTCTGGAGTCCTGGCTGAAAGCTAGGGCAGAGCAAGAGAGATAGACCAGGAAGGCTCAGACATGTCTGGAGTCATGGCTGAGAGCTAGGGCAGAGCCGGAGGAACAGACCAGGCAGGAACCTGAGGCTCTGGATCTGGGGCAGATACTGGAACAGACTTGAGGGTCTGTGGGCTCCTGGGCTGGAGCGGACTCTGAAGTGGACTCTGAGGGCTCCCGGACCGTATCGGACACAGGAATGGACTCTGAGTGCTCCCAGGCTTCAGTGGGCTCTGGAGTGGACTACGAGGACCCCTGGACTGGAGCAGGCTCTAGAAGGTGGCTCTTTGGCAGCCTCTGTGGCTGTGACAGGGAGTGAAGATTGCTTAAGGACCTCTAGGACCACTAGACTTGGGACCACCACAGTCAGGTCCTCCAGGACTACCAGACCATAAAATATGGGACTTCTGGAGTTGGCTCCTCCAGAATCACTGGACTTGGGACCACCAGAGTCAGGTCCTCCAGGACCATCAGACATGGAGCCAATGGAGTCGGGTCCTCCAGGACCACTGAACTTGGGACCACTGGAGTTTGTGGGGTGGAGGAAATTTTTATCTTCCTCTGCTTACAAGAGTGAGGTGACATTGAGGAGAGAGGTAGGCCACCCTCTCCCTCACAGTGGTACACAAAGCCCACAAACTGCCATAATGTTAAAATAACCAGCATTCTGATCAGCCAAGCACAGACAGGCTTGTTAAGGCTGTTGTTAAAAATGTCCTTAAACGCAGCATTGTTGAGGTCAAGCCCCTCCGCTGATGTCAGAAACTTATGTACAAACTAATTGATGGTGGCATTCTTCTATTGAAGAGAAAGGAACTTGCTGAATCTTTCAGATCTTTCATGAGCAAAGGGACCGAAGCCAGGGGACAGGAACAGGAAGATACCCATTTTCTGCTGAGTCGTCTTTGTGGCCAGTTCGTACTGTCATGTTTGACAGTAAGGATGAGACATGAAGATAACATAAGATGACAAACTGGGACAGGAGAGAAAACACTGGGAGAATAAATAGGGAAGAAAACACGAAGGGTAAGAAGGGAGGACAGGTGGAGCAACTGAAGCAATAATCAGGTAACAAGATTGGTAGGGTTAATGCGGATAAACAATAGACATGGGAGCACATGGCAGATAGAAACAAAACAAACCATGTGCTCACAAAAAAACATATAAAAAAAAATGTGGCCAATGAGAACACATGATCCGAGGCAACACATAGATGGTAGCGTGCATGGCCCGAACAAAATTGAACTGCACACTCACAGAAAGACAAGAAGATGCACGAGTGTCTGGGCTCTGCCGCATAACCAAGAATAAACCAGACCAAAGCAACCCTGACAAGAGATTGTCTTTTTGTGTGGTGTGAGAACCATTCAGACTGTGCATTTAACTGGAACCAATCAGTATTGAGTTCATGCCTGAGTGGTGGAAGGAAACACACCAGAGCAATGCTTAACGCAGCACTGCTGTAAAACTGGGGTTCAATAATTTGCCCTAGAATAGGAGTGTGAACAAATCATATGCACCTTTAAAATTAATGGTAGCTATATAAATTCAAAGATATATAAAAAGATGGTGAAAGAAAAGTCAGGCACTTCAATGTATTTGATATGGCAACTAATGAAGCAGTTTAGCATTCGAACTTCCAAATTTCTTCATGTGTAAAATGCATGAGATATAAAAAAAATTATCATTTAAAAATTAACCAATTATTTTCCTTTTAACATTCTTGTTTTAACAGTTTACATTTACTGTAGTGGTGTAACATTAAGTCAAACCAACATATTTTTACTTGCACTTTGAATAGGTTACAAGTGCACACATCGTAATAAATTTTTAAGCATTTTAAATATATTTTTCAAAATAAGAATTTTTAAAAATAAATATATTCACTTAATAATTAATAGATGTAATTTTTGCACCACATGACTTTGATTTTGATTAATATTTTAAGGACAAGGGAATATTGTTGCGCTCAGATGAAGGCTAGTTGTAAGTCCAGGTGCGTGAAAACCAGTAAAATGTAGAAGAGACTGTTGATGGTTCGCACTCTGAAAAACTAGACAGATTAATATTTTAAAAAAACTGCTTCACTGATTGTCATTAGTTTTATAAGAAAGAAAATATTATGCCAGTCAACTTTTGTTTTATGAATTTTGATTCTTTCAATTAGGCTACTTTCTTCATTATGATATCAAGACAGCTTAATTATTATTTCTTTTACTTTATGCAGAATATCAAAATTAATTTTAATTCAGAAATTAAAAATATGCTCATTTTATCACTGAATTGCATTTTTTTTAATTTAATTTGAAATGGAGCCAAAAAAGTTTAAAATTTAAAAAGTCTTTAAAAAGTTCCTCCAAATGAATGTCAACATGTTA